>NW_015168070.1:821667-834259 GCF_001447785.1 Gekko japonicus
AAAACATTGGACCAGGGGGTCCAATTCTATGGGGCCCCGAACAGGTTGCCCCTGTCCCCTCCATTGTTCTCTATTGTGGGGAAAAAGTAACTTTTATTTCCACCATAGAGAACAATGGAGGGGATAGGGGCAACCTGTTTGAGGGCCCGTAGAATTGGACCCCCCTGGTCCAATATTCTTGAAACTTGGTTGGTATCTTGGGGAGAGGCTCCAGAAGCTCCCCTGCAAGTTTGTAGTCTCTTCCTCAAGCCCCCTCCCCTCCAGCCCCTAGAATATACCCTATGTTTTCGCCATTGACTTCAATGGCCCATAGGATATAATGGGGCTGAAATTGACATTTGGCTGGCCGAAAGATGGCTGGTACTGACGAAACTGACATGCAGGAGTCTTACTGTCAGCCAAAATTGATTCTGCCTGATTCCGCCAAATCCGAATGGGCTATTTTTTTGTTGTTGTTGCACACCTCAGGTCTGTAGTTGTGAGGAAATGCATAACCACGAGAGGGGACATGTCATGTGGCTGGTAGTCCCTTCCATCATGTTTGAATACAACTCATTTAGACGGACCAGTTCCCCTTACAAGTTTTCTAGATCTATATGTCCGTGTGTAAAGTGCCGTCAGGTCACAGCAGTTGTTATATATGCATGTGCTGTCAAGTCACAACAAAACTGTGGCTAGCTACCAAAGCCTGGGTCTTTTTTTTAATTAACATTTTTATAAAACATTCTGATATTTATAACAATAATAATACAAGTATTAAAAACCCCCAAAATTCACTACAAACTATTTTGTCACTATGTAAATGTTTACATTATTAACACTCATTCTACAGTAGAGCGATACATTTACTGTTTCTATTATTTTCAGATGAATTTGGATTTTCTCGATCAAAACAACATGTTCCCCCAAAAGGGGTACCATTTCTCCAGGTAATGAGAATTAGCCTTGAGGTTTTCAGATTTGAATTCCTTCCATTATTTTTCCCATTATAGTATATTCCCAGATTTTAGAATACCAAGAATCTAATGAAGGAAGATTTGGCATTTTCCAATATGTAGCTATTACATTCTTTGCAGCTAACAAAAGTATGGAAATAAACTCACAACATGCTTTGGGGATGTTTAGATCTTGCCAAAGGTTTAATAAAACTGACTGGGGATTTTCTGGTATTGCGTAACCGGTTATAGTTTTTATGTGTGTTAAAACAGATTTCCCAAGATAACACGAGAATCTTAAGTTTAGAGGGACATAATTTAAGTATGGGTTGGCACGCGTACACATGGTATGGAAAAGATAAAATACACTCAAATTTTAGCCAACATATGATAAGAGGAGCACTTTCAAAGGTTTGGACGGAGTTAAAAGATAGATACTACACCAAAATACCAAAGTGGATCTCCCCTTTGGAAGCATTTGTACAGCCTTCCCTTCAAAATCCATGTGATAGAACAAGCTACGATGTACTGCTAGATTGCAATAATAAACTTAAATCAGAAATATTAATATCCCTATATAAAATCAAACTAACATGGTGGGGAAAAGTACAACAATCTAGGTATTCTAAAGATATATTGGTAGGCTTTCAAGAAACCAACACAACATTAGATAAGATATGGTTATCAACAAACATGCTTTGGGGATATTTAGATCTTGCCAAAGGTTTAATAAAACCGACTGGGGATTTTCTGGTATTGCATGACCGGCAAGGCTCCCTCTAAGCTGTGGAGCCTTGTGAGCAAAAGTTCTACTTTGTGAGCTACTGGCATTAAAGTCGTGAGCGAGTGATTTGGCTGCTGCATAAATTAGTCTGCTCTGGAGCCCTCCTTCCTGAGCTAAGACAAAAATGTGTGAGCTGGAGGCTCAAAAACTGTGAGCTAGCTCACACTCACTCAGCTTAGAGGGAACACTGGTGACCGGTTATTGTTTTTATGTGTGTTAAAACAGATTTCCAGAAGATTTGGATTTTTGTACAGGTCCACCAACAATGGATGTATGAACTGGCCTCATCACAGGTCTTTTGAGGCAAGTGAGAAGCAGAGGTGGTTGGCCACTGCCTTCCTCCGCAGAGTCTTCCTTGGTTGTCTCCTTTCTGAGCACTGAACTTGCTTAGCTTCTGAGATCTTATGAGACTGGACTGTGCCATGCTGCCTTCCCTTTCTTATGTCCTATACAGATTCAAACAATTCAGAAAGTAATTTTTCTTTAGATTCATCCGGGTAGGAAACACTAAACTTAATTGTTTTAGTCAGGAACATATTTGAACATATTTAAAATGGACTGCCTATTTCATGTTAAAGGCCACAGCCTCTGAAAAAAAGACATCATGCTCTTAAAAAAAAATCCCTCTGCTCCTTGGTATGCACTCTGATTTATAGTATTTGATAAGCAATCTGTCTTGTAGAACTAGTCATGACTTCCCTTTTTCCAAAATGTTGAGTAACTGCCACCGCGTTAGGAGAGACCATCTGTGCAATCAGTGCACAGTGATTGATTACCCATCAACGTAGCTTTTTCTTCTTCAGAAAAAACCAACAAGGAAAGTTAATTTCCAAACATTTTGGGTGCATCATATTGCCTCTTATCAGGGCAACATGGGGAGGCCTTGGACACATGAAGCTGCTGTATACTGAATCAAGCCATTGATCCATCAAGGTCAGTATCGTCTATTCAGATTAGCAGTGGATCTTCAGGGTCCTGGGGAGAAATGAGGAGAAGAAGCAGGAGAAGGAGGAGGAGAAGGAGAAGGAGAAGAAGGAGGAGGAGGAGGAGATTGGATTTATACTCCACCCTTCACTCAGAGTCTCACAGTCCTTTCCCCTCCCCACAACAGACACTCTGTGAGGTAGGTGAAACTGCGAGAGCTCGTTCCAGAATTATCTTTGAGAGAACAGCTCTGACAGAACTATGGGAGAGGGAGGGGAAGGGTGAGGGGACTGGATTTATAACGACTACACTAAACTGGACTGGGATGTCAGCGTGGCCTGGAAGTAAGCCAGACTGACTTTCCGACTGGGAACAATAAATTATGGGTGTCAGTTCACCTGTCGACTGCAGGACTAGAGAAGGCAAACACTGGTTAGCACCCATTGGTGGTGGTGGTGGTGCTGGCCGCATCTAAGGCTGGAAGAGAGAAGAAGAGATTAGATCTATACACACCCTTCACTTGGCGTCTCAGAGCAGCTTACAAACTCCTTTCTCTTCCCCTCCCCTCTTTTCAAGAACAGCTGTTCCAGAACTAGTGGTTCCTGCAGTGCTGATGGAGCTACTGGGGTTTGGCTCTGATTTATCCTGGCTTCTAGAGGCTCTCTAAGACAGTGGCTCATCAGGGAGTATCCTTGGAAGTTAAGCGAATAGATCCTAAACCTCTCATCTCCCAGAATGCTACTTTTATAATTTCTGAAATTAATAAGCATTGAAAAATGGTACCACATATTTTGGATGCATTCCCACTTTCTCTTCACACACCAGCACATGCTTATCAGTTGATAGGCTAAGTGAAAATTAAGTGGGAGAAAAGGCTATAGAAAAATATGTGACAACGAGATGGAATAGTCTTTTTTGTGTGAAAACAACAACAACAAACCTGTTAACACCTCCAATCTCATCCTGAAAACACACATCAAGTAGCTGTCGAGAGGGGGAAAAAGACAAACATCAATTTTCAAATGGATCGGATATTTACTGTAAAAAGAATTACAGTATTATCACAAAATTGGTGAGAGGATATCCAGGAAAACAAACAAATAAAAATCTCAGAACCTTAAATGCAACTGTGGTGTGTGTTCAGTATACCAGACACCCAAACCATCTGCTTTGTAGGCACAAAAGTTCACTGATGTTATTACTTTTTTGTAAAACACTAGTTGATTGCAGAGAACATCCTGACCAACCAACCATGTCATCTTTTATCTCCTCTGTTTGAGTGAATTTTCTCAATCATGTGTTGTTGTCATTTTTGCAAACAATCCATGGTGGCTTCTCAGAGGCCATTTGGGGCCATTTTGTCATATGCAACAAAGACAAATGGTTGACATTCTAAGCCTCTCTCTTCCTGCTTTGAAAAGTGTGCTTAACTTTGCCATGATCACCAGTCCTTCGCAAGATCCACAATATGAAATATGCCCATCTCCGTGCATAAGAAGCTGGCGAAAGTTGTACGAAGAGATCTCTGCTATTTTCTACATTCTATTTTACTATTGCCCATTTTTTCTATGACTGAGACAAACATCGGCTTTCCATTAATTAATTAATTAATTAATTTATCTTTCAACTTTCTACCCCGCTCGAACCCCCAAGGGGTCTCTGAGCGGCTTACAGTTAATCGCTTATCCCTACCTATGGCCACATATGCTGGGGATGGGGACTGCCCTACCGGCACCCTGTGGAGGTCTTTATCTTCTTCCTCCCGGTCGGCTTGTCGGCTCGGCTTTTCCTGCTTCCGGCTCTCATTTCCTCCTTCTCCTCGTGGTCTTCTGGTGGTGGATCGGCAAGCCCCTCTGGCATGCAGGTATGCTCCGGTGCGGCTCTGGCTCCGTCCGCTTAGGTACCGCCATGCCTGCGCCTTCCATGAATCTCACGTCTCCTGGCTCCGCCTCTCCGCTGCATCCGGTCCACCGTGGATGTTACACTCGGTCGCCATCTTTTCGCCGCTCGCCGCTCTGCCGTTCACCACTCGCCACCGACACTCCACAAACCCCCTTGATGGGGGAGGGTGCTCCCTATCATCTAAGGTAGGTACCCAATTTATCTACTCACAGTTTTTTGATGTTAATTCCTGCTTTCGAACCACTGGGTTAGCGGGAGCTGGGCCAGGGGCTCATTCTGGCCGCGGCGGGTTTCGAACAGCTGTAGCAGCTGTTCGTAGATGTTACTAGCAGGTGTTTAGCCACCTGAGCCACCGCTTTGCATTCCCAGTGACCTCTGACATGTGAAGCAGGGAATCAGACCATTGCCTATCTCACCCAAGACTATGAAACATGATAGCTGCAGAGTAGGGATCTCTCCTATGGTCGCCAGGTCCCCCCCGACCACCAGCGAGGGATGGACACATGAAGCTGCCTTCAACTGAATCACACTATTGGGCCATCCAAGTCAGTATTGTCTACTCACTGGCAGCGGCTCTCCAGGGTCTCGGGCTGAGGCCTTTCGCATCACCTACTGTCACATCGTTATAACTGGAGATTCTGGGGATTGAATTTAGGACTTACATGCCAAGCAGATGGCAGTGCAGAGCCAGTTTGGTGTAGTGCTTAAGTGCGCAGACTCGAATCTGGGAGAACTGGGTTTGATTCCCCACTCCTCCACTCGCAGCTGCTGGATGATCTTGGGCAAGCCATAGTTCTGGCACAGCTGTTCTTGAAAAAGAGCAGTTTCTGTCAGAGCTCTCTCAGCCCCACCTACCTCAGAGGGTGACTGTTGTGGGGAAGGGAAGGGAAGGGAAGGGAAAGGAGACT
This sequence comes from Gekko japonicus, assembly GCF_001447785.1. Lineage (NCBI taxonomy): Eukaryota > Metazoa > Chordata > Lepidosauria > Squamata > Gekkonidae > Gekko > Gekko japonicus. The sequence goes on from NW_015168070.1 coordinate 827,121, forward strand.
GTAAACCGCTCTGAGACTCCCTTGGGTAGTGAAGGGTGGGGTATAAATCCAATCTCTTCTTCTTCTCTTCTTCCCTTCCACTGAGCCAAAGTCCCTCCACTCTGTAGATGCAGCGTTGCCAGCTCCAAGTTGGGACACTCCTGGAGATGTGAGGGTGGAGCTTGGGGGGGCAGGGACCTCAGTGGGGTACAATGCCATAGAGTCCACCCTCCAAAACAGCCATTTTATCCAGGAGAACTGATCTCTGTAGTCTGGAGATGAGCTGTAATTCTGGGGGACCTCAGTGGGGCATGATGCCATCCAAAGCAGCCATTTTCTCCAGGGGGACTGATCTCTGTCATCTGGAGAAGAGCTGTAATTTCAGGGGGATCTCTAAATCCCACCTGGAGGCTGGCACCTGTCAAACTCACTCTACGTTTTATTGCTCGCTTGCCATAGTAACCGGGAGGGAGGATAGGAGAGTGTGAACTCCACATACTTTCACTTTTAAATGCTTTGAAGTAGGATGTTGCTTATCACACCTGGGAACATCCACCAGCCTTGGGTCTCATCTTAGGCTGTCTGGCTTTTGTCTGTAGGATGGCGGGATGTCACCAAGGTGGGAACACATAGTCTTTGGTTTGAGTGGGTGGAATACCTGGGGGTGATTGGCTTGTAACCTTTTAGGGCCCTTGCTTGAACCTTGTATATCTAATGCTTTCGCATGTCCATCTTCAGTTCTAACACAGCCAGTGTACAGGCTGGATCCTATCAATGTTTCAATGAACGTATCCTTCCTTGAATGGTGTTGAGAACTGATTTCTCCAAGAGTCTGAAAGCACCCCCCGTCTCTCCTATCTATACAAGTCCACAGCTTCCAATGTTCTGTAGTCAGGCATGTGACAAAGAATCTAGCTTTGCTAGGCCTTACCAGTGCCTTCATGAAGCAAGTTGTGGGTGGGATCCAACAGAGCATTTCCATATATGTTTCCCCACGGAATGTGACTTTCTCACCTCTCCAGCCAGCTGCAGTGCAAAATGCCTTACACAAATGTTGATCCTAGAGAAAGGATGTCAGAAGACATTTCGGGCTTCAGGGGAGGCAACGAGTCATGTTACATGAGCAGAAACCCTTCCTTCCACAGAAATGTTCCATTAGATCCAAGCCTATGAAATCCATTCCAGCTTTTGTAATCTGTTTTGCCTCCACCAAAAGTTTTCAGAACTGACCCCAATGGGTCTAACTAGTCCCTCACTGGAATTTATCCCATTCAATCTGGTGTGGTTTAAGCAACCCAGCTTTGTGTGTGGGATTTTTCTCTTAAGACAGCAGGTCTGCGAAGTGTCATAAAGAACCAGTCATACAGATAAATGCATGTTCTGAGATTTGTGATAAAAGATTTTTCCCCCATGATAGTATTCTGAGATTCATATTATATAAAACAGATTCTGCATATAAATATATCTCTAAGAAGGAAGGGTATGTACAGAAAATTTCCTGTGGGCATTTGAACAAAAAATGTAGCAAACAAGAAAATGTATTTAAAAATGTAATTTCCAGTGGCAGGGCTTTGGAGAGGATACGTGTTGGCAAGGTGATCTCTCTTTTAGTTTCATGTTCTTTTATCCCTAATACTTGGGGAAAGAATGGAAGTCTAATGCTTGGATCTTATGACCACATTCCACACATGCTTTCCTCCAACTTCAACACACCTTGCTTCCTTTGTGCCTGCTACTTCCATTTGTACAAGATCAGTTGTTTTCAATGTGACCTTGCTCTAAAGTAAGTGCTGGTGCCAGAGGAAGTGAACTGCATTGTGAGGCACAGATCAGAGTGAGCATAGGATCCAAGCATAGTGCAGAAATCGTTTTACATGAAGAAAAAGCAGAAAAAGAAGCAGCAGCAGCAGCAGCAGAAGAAGAAGAAAAATGTGCCGTGAAGTCACAACCAGCTCATGGCAACCTCAACAATGGGGTGTTCAAGGCAAGAGATGAGCAGAGGTGGTTTTTTGTTGTTGTTCAGTCGCACAGTCGAGTCCGACTCTTCACAACCCCATGGACCAGATCACGCCAGGCCTTCCTGTCTTCCGCCGTCCTCTGAAGTTTGCTCAATTTCATGTTCGTTGCATCCGTGACACTGTCTAACCATCTCATCCTTTGCCGTCCCCATCTTCTTTGACCTTCAATCTTTCCCAGCATCAGGGTCTTCTCCAGTGAGAGCTCCCTTCTCATTGGGTGGCCAAAGTATTTGAGCTTCAGTTTCATTATCTGGCCTTCCAGGGAACAGTCAGGATTGATTTCTTTTAGGATTGACTGATTTGATCTTCTTGCAGTCCAAGGGACTCTCAAGAGTCTTCTCCAGCACCATAGTTCAAAAGAATCTATTCTTCTTTTGTTGTGGGGAGGGGAAGGGAAATGAGTTTGTAAGCCGCTCTGAGACTCCAAGTGAAGGGCGGGGTATAAATCCAATCTCTTCTCTTCTTCTTCTTCGGTGCTCAGCCTTCCTTATAGTCCAACTCTCGCAGCCATACATGACTACTGGGAATACCATCGCTTTGACCATATGGACTTTTGTTGGCAGGGTGATGTCTCTACTTTTTATCATGCTGTTTAGGTTCGCCATCGCTTTCCTCCCAAGGAGCAGGCGTCTTTTAATTTCATGGCTGCTGTCACAGTCTGCGGTGATCTGGGATCCCACCTTGGTCTTTCTTGGTGGTCTCTCTGATCCAGGCACTAACCATGACCAATTCTGTTTCCTCCCCAAGTTCTGACAAATTTGGCTTAAACTGGGCTACTTGGGCTGCTATTATATCAACTAAAACAAAGAAACACTGAGGTTTATCTGCTATCAAAAAAAACCTTTATTGGCATAGATCATAATCATACAGTCGCCATTCAGTTCATGGATTTGACACACAGCTTCCTCATTATAAGGCAGTTACAGAACTTGGCACCCGCTTCAATAACCGCTATATTTTGTGAAGCCAATAAACGATACAACCTTCTGTCATCGGATTGCTTGGCATCATTCTTAAGAATATCTTCCACAATCTGCTATATCTAATTTCTGTAGTAAAAAGTTCCATGATAAGTTATCGAATGCTTTTTCAGCATCAAGGAACAATAATATAGTTTCTTTTTCAGGATGTGATGCATAATATTCCAGCGTATCAATAACTATATGCATATTATTTTTTATTTGTCTCTTCGGCAGAAATCCCATTTGGTCCTGATGTATTGTTTGGGCTAGCACTTTTTTCAGCCTATTTGTTAAAATATTAGCAAAGATTTTATAATCTGCATTTAAAAGAGATATAGGTCGAAAATTTTTAATTTCACATCCGTCTAAATTTGGTTTCGGTATTAAAGTGATCAAAACATGGTTCCAAGAGTCTGGTATCTTTTCTGATTTTCCAATTTTGTGGAACAAGTCTTTTAGTGGTAGATCTATCTGCTCTTGAAATATCTGGTAAAATTCCACCGGGATACCATCTAGTCACGGTGGTTTTTTTCTTCCCTTTTTTGTCTCTTGATTGCTTCTACCACCTCACACATTGTAATTGGTGCATCTAGAATCTCTTTATGTTGATCATTAAATTTAGTATAAGTGTTATCTTCCAAGTATTGTTTAATTTTACTTTCCTCCTGTGTTTCTTGGTAATAGAGCTCCTTTATAATACCCTTCCACTATATTTTTAATTTCTTGCATGTTACATTTTTCTTCTCCTTTTTCATCTTTTAGTTTTGTAATGACGCGTTTTTCTCTTTCTTTACGAAGGTTGTAGGCTAGCCATCTATTCGGTTTATTTATATTTTCAAAGTAGTATTGCTTAGTAAATTCAATTTTCCTCGCTATCTCATTATTCAAAAGAACATTCAACTTGTGATGGAGGAGAAGTAGTTTACCTTTATAATCTGCAATACACGAAACATTTTTCATTTTAACCTCTTCTACTTTTATTTGTTCCACAAGAGTATCATATTTCTTTTTAGCTTGTTTATTCTTCCATGCATTCTGATTGATAAACCAGCCTCTAATGAATGCTTTGAACACATCCCATACTGTTCCCATTTTCACCTCAGCCTGGATATTTCTCTTAAAGAATTCCTGAATTTCTTCTTTGATTTTGTTTACAAATTTCTGGTCTCGTAAGAGGCCTAAATTCATGGTCCATCTTCTTTTCTTTTGCTCCTCCCTTAGTGTTAAACTGACAGGATTATGGTCCGCGAATGTATTTGGAAGGATTTCACACTCTAACACTTCCTGGACCATGTTAGCTGATATCCAAATCATATCAATTCGCGACCAAGAGTTATGCCTTGATGAGTAATACGTAAAGTCCCTTTTTTAAGTTTCTAGTTCTCCAAATACCAATAAGATTAAACTCTTCTGAGATTTTAAAGAAATTTTGGGATGTCAATGAGCCTATTTTAGATTTTTTTTTTCTTTTTGGCACCAAATATGGCATTATAGTCCCCTACTAAGCATATATTCTCTGCTTCCTTTAAATTTAGTACAGTCTGCACCTCTTTGTAGAAGGTCTCTTGATTTTGATTCCACATGTGGTGGAAATGTACTAAAATGCAAACGTTTTGGAAAATGGTACACAATATTATTCTTGAATTATTAAATTAAATCTTGATGTTTTGTTAGTACCGAAAACTTATCTATTAAATATAATTCCAAAAGATTGTACTAAACAAGATGTATATCTACTAGTATATATCAACAGCTGCGAGAATATTAGTGGCAAAAAATTGGAAATCGGACAAAATACCCTCAAAAGAGGACCGAATAACAAAACTCTTAGAGTTAGCGCAAATGGACAACTTGAGTTTAATACTGCAAGATAAAGACCAAAAAATACAGGATAAAAGATGGTTAAGGGTTTATAACTGGATAAAACATGTTAAAATATAAGAAATGGAACAGAGTAATAAATCACTAGCTGATATAAAACATGTAATGTGATGCAATGTGTCTAAAAAGTTATGTAATCGGAGACAATGAAAAGTTTGTAATAGACTGAAATACTGAATAATAAAATGTTAAAAAAAAGAATATCTTCTAGATAGGCTTCCCGAATGTCATCATACAAACTACAATAGAGGAATACATGTTCGATTGTTTCAATCTCCTCTGAATCACAATCACAGAACCTTACAGAGTAGGGGATTTTCTTAAATCTTCCTGCTAAAACCGCAGAGGGTTATCTGCTATCTCATGTTTTCTTTTTCCCTTTTAAAGGCAGATATTTCTATCAAAAGTAGATTTGAATCCACTTTGGTCATGATTGGACCACGATTGGTCACCTTCTTAAATTAATGGACAGACCTCCGAAAAGAAAGGAAATCATGTGAGAGGTTTGAGGACTAGGGCTTGGTTGATCTCATGTTTTCAAGGTCAACATGTCTCATAAAAGGGAGAGAGTGGAGTTGTGATAGAATAAGTGGTATGACCAGATGGTGGAAATGCAAGTGAACAGTGAAGAGCACTGAAAGGGGCTCTCCAATCTATATGAAACAGCAATTAGGGGTGTCAAGGGAAAAAAAAATCATTCTGGATCTGGGCTTTGGGGGAGGGGTTTTTCCCTGAGATTGCTTATTTTCAGGTAGGACATTACCAATTCAGGATTCAAATCCATGTTTTTTCTGAGTTTGGGACCATTATTGTCAATGGGGAAAAGGCAGGGTCTCCAGGGCAACTGCTTATAAAGATAACACCACCAAATTTGCACACGACACAGTCCTCTCCCCTAAATTCTCATGTGAGTTGGATCAAGAGACTCAGTTTGACAGATCCCGGAAGTTGGTGTCTCACAGCATACTTCCCACTGATTCCTAAAATGGTAGCAGCAGAGCTCTGGCTGGTTGTGGCATTAAAAAAAATTCACCATTACAGCTCTTACAGATAATGGATGTCAATTTTAAAAAACCCCTTACTTTTCCATTGAAAACTCTGCATTAGCCCACCTTTCTTGTTGTGGCTTGTTCATTTCCTTTCACAAAATAAGAGTGGCTTCCTTTGGATATCACCACCCTTTCTGTCTGTCTACCATCATAGGGTTGTACAGAAACAAATGACCAAAAATGGCTATTGGGAACAATGGAAGAGGCCTATAGGCCTATTTGACATAATGGAAGCCATAAATGCTAATGGACGTAGACAGAGTACATGGAAATACGTTATAGCACGCCTACGTTGCATTGAAATTGTGGAGTGGATTACAAGAATCCTGCTCTGGGATTGGAATGACAGCCCCCAGAGTGGAATGACATTCTCTGGGAGTAGAATGACAATCCCTGGGCCCAGGCAAAATACTCTGGGATTGGAATGACAGCCCCCAGAGTGGAACGATGGCCCCTGGGACTGGAATCAGTAGTCCGTAAATGGAATGCCAGCCCCCAGAGCTGGTTCTCAGCTTTAAAGGGGGACTTAAGAAATTCTAGTGGCACTGTCATGCTGAATGCTAATTCCTGGAGGACCAACAAAAGCAAAGGACTCTTGTTCTCACAGTGTGTTTGTCCGCTTTCCTCCCTGTAACTATCTTGTGCACTTAATATCCCTCCCACCCTTCATCCAAGGAGCTCAAGGTGGCTAACAGAGTTCTCCCCTCCCGTGTATTACCCTAGTATCCTCCTCCTCTTCCTCTAGCTTTAAACAGGATTCTGGGCTAGAGAGGTGCATCTTCTCTTAGAAGCAAATCCCACTGATTTCAGTGCCCCTTGCTTTGAGGTAAATACACACTGGATGGAAGCCATAGACTTGATGAATCACCCAAGGGAGAGAGGCACCGATCAAGAACTGGAGTACGCTGTGTACCAGATCACATTTCAGGCTATGGCCGATGTTGGGAAAGGGCTGCCAAGTACATCGTATCTGTCAATATGTAAAATATGATGTGTGGCTTTGTGACATCAAAGTGCAGCCAAATCTAATCTGCTATGTAGAATCATGATGTCCTCTGGAGGTACATTTTGTACTCCCTGATGTGCCAGAAATGTACATGGGTAGACATGTGGTGTAGCCCAACAACATTTTCTGGGAGGGAAGGCGGCATAGTATAGCCTGGTCATCTCAAATCTGGGAAGCTAAGCAGGGGTGGCACATGGATGGGAGACCACCAAGAAGAAGAAGAAGAAGAAGAAGAAGAAGAAGA
>NW_015168070.1:834352-842101 GCF_001447785.1 Gekko japonicus
AGAAGAAGAAGAAGAAGAAGAAGAAGAAGAAGAAGAAGAAGAAGAAGAAGAAGAAGAAGAAGAAGAAGAAGAGATTGAATTTATACCCAATGGAGTTTCAGAGTGGCTTACAAACTCCTTTTTCTCCCCCTCCCCACAACAGACACCCTGTGAGGTGGATGAGGCTGAGAGAGCTCTGACAGAAACTGCTCTTTTTCAAGAACAGCTCAGACAGAAATATAGCTTGCCCTAGGTCATCCAGCAGGTGCAAGTGGAGGAGTGGGGAATCAAACTCAGTTCTCCCAGATTAGAGTCCACACACTTAACCACTGCACCAAACCACTACACCAAGGAAGACTCTGCAGAGGAAGTCTCTGGCAAACCACCTCTGCTTCTCAGAGAGCCAGTTTGGTATAGTGGTTAGAAGGGCAGACTCTAATCTGGGAGAACCAGGTTTGGTCCCCCACGCCTCCACATGCAACTGCTTGTATGACCTTAGGTCAGTCACAAGTTCTCTGAGGGGCGGTTCTCAAAAGACCTCTCTCAGCCCCACCTACCTCACAGGGTGTCTGTTGTGAGGAGGGAAAGGGAAAGGAGATTGTAAACTGCTCTGAGACTCCTTTGGGTAGTGAAGGGCAGGGTATAAATCCAATCTCCTCCTCTTCCTCCTCCTCCTCCTCCTCTTTGAATCCCCTTGCTGGGGTCATTGTAAGGTGACACACATGTATGTAAGGACATCTCACATTCCTCACTCTTATGGTTAGAAGAATGAAAGGTGGCAGGTTTTATTCTCAGAGTATTTGTCCAGCACAAAGCTGTATGTGCTACACCAGTCCTAACAGAATTCAATATGAGCCTTTCTTCTATCTGTCCGAGAAACTCTTTCTTCAGCTTAAGTAAGATATCACACAAAATGCATCCAACACCAAAGCAGTGCTTTGCCCGGAGGGACAGAGTGGCAATTTAAAACAAAACCAAAAGGGCATCCTTTGCGGCAGCTGGATTTCTGCTGGCATGCGGCCAGGGGGGGCGATGCCTCCTTTTGATGCTTGGTTTGATGTATGGGATAATCGCTTCTTCCTAATGAACTTGTTTATATTTTTAATCTCTTTTAATCCTTCTCTGAGACACTTCTAGGGTCTGAAGAGGCGTCTCGGCACGCTGCTGTTGAGGGGGTTTCCTTTGAAAGCTTGTTGCAAATTTTAGATGGGATTTATATATTGAGATTGCTCGCAGACAGCCACCCGTACCTGAGAGTAAGTATCGACTTTACAAAGAGCTCTGCCAAGGCAAAACTGAAACACTGGGTCGTAAAGTGTTATCTGCCGATAGGACAGCACAACAGACCACGTCCTGGTTGCTCTGGCACCCCTCAGAATCAGTGAGTGCTTTGCATACATTCCCTACTGTCAGGACCCACAGCAAAACAACGAAGTACACGCTTCCAGGAAGGTTTTACTTATATTGAAAAGCCATAGATGCAATAACATGAACACTGTTAGGAATGGCGGGCTACCTGTGCGCATAATAGGATATAGGGCATTCGTATGCGGGCCCCCCCAGCAATACCCAATTAGGTGGACTCCCACGCGGGGGAGATAGCAAGAGCCTCTAATGGTTGCAAAGCTGGGAACGAAGAAGCTCCCATGGAAGGTAGACACCACAATCTCCTCCAGTAACTCTTTACAGATAATCGTTGCAGCTGTGAAGCAATTAAGCGCATGGGAAGGAATGCAAAGCAATTAGAAAGCCTCTCGACACTCATGGCAGCATAGCTGACACCTATATAGCACAGGTAGATTTGGCAACTGCCAGGTGAGGCCCGAATGTCTCCCAGAATTACAACCTATCTCTAAGGGAACAGGTATGATTTCCCCTGGAGAAAATGGCTGCTCTGGAGGGTGGACCCTAGGGCATTATATCCCATTGTGGTGCCTCCCCTCCTCAAACCCTACCTCCCCAGGCTCCACCCCCAAATCCCCAGGGATTTCCCAACTCAGATTTGACAATCCTAATAGAAACCTTTTACACAGACCCAGTTGAACCTTGCTGATTGAAGTAGGTTTCTTGTACATTTTTGTAGGCATATCAAGAACATAGAAGCAATGTCCCTCTTTCAGATCTCCGGTATATTACTCAGGAGTGCCCATATCTCTGGTCAACTCACCGACTCTACACACTGGGGAAATCCAACCACCATCCATCTTCCAAACTGAGGGTCCTTCCTCCGAGTGAAGTGCCCCTTCTTCCAAGGAAGGAATCCTCCAAGGAGCCCTCTTCCAGCCTAAGGCGCCTTCCTCCAACTGAAGTAGGTCTTCTTCCAGTGGGAGAGTCACTTCAGTTGGAGCAAGTCTCCTTAGATGTGAGAAGGAGGAAGAAAAGACTGGATTTATACCCCACCCTTCACTCAGAGTCTTAGAGCAGCTTACAATCTCCTTTCCCTTCCTCTCCCCACAAGACACCCTGTGAGGTAGGTGGGGTTGAGAGAGCTCTTTCGATTACTGCTCTTGAGAGAATGGCTCTCAGAGAACTTGCGATTGACCCAAGGCCATACCAGCAGCTGCATGTGGAGAAGTGGGGAATCAAACCCAGTTCTCCCAGATTAGAGTCCATACTTCTTACCACTACACCAAACTGGCTCTCCAGGAGACCTTCATACCTGAGCAAAGGGAAAGGTAGAGTGATAGATATTTTAATAAATACATACATAAGTAAATAAACTTTTCTCAGTGGGGTGGTGGGATGGGGATAGGATCCACCCTGGTAAAAGTTGTTTCTAGGATTGCACAAACCTGTTAATGTTGGTGTGTGTGTGTGTGGGGGGGTGTTCATTAAAGTTCAAGAAACCCAGCTTTCCCCTTCTTTCACATTCTTTTCCAAAACCTCCGAGTTTTTGCCACCAAATTTTAGTCTATTGTTTTAACACCTGCTTTTTAAAGCAATTGGCACTTTCGCAATCGATCGTTATTTCTCTCGATGTGTAAATTGTGTCATCTGTTGCATAATTAAGGATTCAATCTTGGTGTGTCTGTGTGGGGGGGAAATCTGCCTCTGAAGAACGCTTTCCTTTTTTGTACAATATATTTTATTAATTTTTCCAAAAAGTACAAGGAAATATAAACATTATAACATTAAGTGAACAGTGTTGCAGATGAAATAGTATAACATATATAGGTAAGCAATAAACTTTAATACTTGAATTGATTCTTCTTAATGAATGTAGTGAGTTACTGTTCAATAAAATTTTAAGTTAAGTTGTTGACATTTATTTATTTATTTATTTATTACTTCGATTTGATATACCGCCCTAATCCCTGTGGGGTTCTCTGGGCGGTTTACATATGGGGTGCTAGTCACATTAAACGCTAACTAAGGCCACATTGATTCTATGGGTGGGGCTGCCTACCGGCACACAGGTGAAGACTGATGTCTCTTTTGGCTCGGCTGTTCTTTTTGGCTCCATTCCCGGCAGCTAGATGTTCTTTTCCTGGTGCTTAGGCAGTCAGGTGGTCTGGTACACAGGCGACGTCCTCCTCCGGCCCCGGCTGCGTCCTTCAGGCTCCGCCGCGCCCTTGGATGATGTCGCTGTGCCTCTGCCTCTGCTGACGACAGCCGCCTGCTGTTTCTGCCGCTGGCCACCAGGGATCACTCCTTTCGGCTCTGCTGCTACTGCTTGCTGCCGCCTCGACGCCATGCCGCCACCTCCGGTATTCTGCTGCAGCCGATATTCGGCTGCAGCTACCGCCGCCGCCGCCGCCTTCCACACACCTCCATAGAGGAGGGTGCCCCCTACCTTTCTAAGGGTAGGTTCCCATTTATCTACTCGCCGTCAGTTACTTTGGCTTTCAAACCGCTGGGTGGGCGAGAGCTAGGACTAGGGTCGAGAGCTCACCCCGACCGTGGTGGGACTCGAACAGCCATAGTGGCTGCTCGAGTGTTGTTAAAGCAGGCGTTGTAGTTGAGGGAAAGGAAAGCTTATAAGTTTTGTACATAATCACTTTCATAGACCGGAAGTATTTGATTTATCACAGCCACAAATCATCTATCACTTTGGGGGTATCAGTATGATTAGTTAGATATTCTAAAAGAGGGAACCAAGTTGCTACAAATGAGGTAGGAGCAGGTATTCTGTCAAAGTGCGTAAGATTATCCGAGAGTTTCGCCATAATATATAAATCCCACAACTTATTGTGCCATTGTGTAAGAGTGGGTGTCATTGTCGTTTCCCAGTGTGTGGCAATGACAGTCTTAGCTGCAAAAAGCATTAGGGAGACCCTTTCTTAGTTGCAGAAGCAGAGCCATGAACTGCCCATCTGTTCAAAAACAGGTGTTCTGGTGTGGGGAGGATTTCTATGTTGTTAAATGATTTGATCTGTTTTAAAACTGCCTCCCAGAATGGAAGTATCTTCGGGCATTCCACCCAGCAATGCAGAGAGTTGCCCAAGTTCCCACAATTCTTCCAACAGTTTGGATTGCATGTTGAGGATATACGTGCCAATTTGTGCGGGGTGAGGTACCAATGCGCTAGTATCTCAAAGGATTGGAGCTTCACTGAGATGATTTTATTTATTGCATTTTTATCCTGCCCTCCCCATGAACGGGCTCAGTATAAAACATTAAAAGCTATTAAGTCACAACAAAAACAAATAAAGTTCTCCATACAACAAGATGGTCTCTGAAGATGGTATCGATCATTTCATTAGGGTGAAATTGTCCTGTCGATGGTCCAAGCCAGTCCAGCAGCATCAGTGCCATGCAGAATTATGGCAGTTCTTCCGGGGACCACTCCCAAGCCCATTGTTCCAATGATGGTAGTAATAGAGATGGCAGAGGTGGCGACCCCTATATAAAAGCCTGGTGGAAGAGCTCCATCTTGCAGGCCCTGCGGAACTGCATAAGGTCCCGCAGGGCCATGATCTCCTCCGGGAGCTCATTCCACCAGGTGGGGGCTGCCACTGAGAAGGATCTGGCCCTAGTTGAAGCAAGCTTTGCCTCCTGGAGGCCTGGAATCACCAGGCGGTGTTGTGTCCCCGACCGAAGTGCTCTTGAGGGTATATGTGGGGAAAGGCGGTCCCTCAGGTAGGTTGGACCCTGGCCATATAGGGCTTTTAGTCCTGAATGGTGGAGAAAGAACACTTTCCTTGAAGCTCAACATTTAAAAACTGTGGAACGAACCCCCACCCCTTTCCATAGCCTTCAGTTTCTTCTATCTCCTAATCGACAAAACAGGAGACATCATCCCGTTATTCTGAGTCATCAGCACAACAGAAGACTTACTGGCCAGTAGGGGTGCATGTCAGAAGAAAACCACTAAATACCAACATCCAGGCCATAAGACATCAGTGTAACTGTGTATTGTTTTCTGTCAAAGTTCTTCTGTGCATAACACATCAGACATGTTCTTCAGCCACAGTTTTATCCCTCCACTTGGAAGACCCTCAAACATCCAAGTAAAAGTCAAACTGGGGAAAGTTCAAAATTGTTTTAGGTAAAAGTAAAGGTTCCCTTGCTCGAAAGCCAGTCGAATCCGACTCTAGGGTTGCGGTGCTCATCTCCGTTTCAAAGCCGAAGAGCCAGCGCTGTCCGAAGACGTTTCCGTGGTCATGTGGCCGGCATGACTAGACGCCAAGGTGCACAGAACGCTGTTACCTTCCCACCAAAGTGGTACCTATTTATCTACTTGCAATTTCTTGCTTTCGAACTGCTAGGTTGGCAGGAGCTGGAACTAGAGATGGGAGCTCACTCTGTCATGCGGCACACTCGGGTCTCGAACTGCTGAACTACTGACCTTTCACAGCCTGCAGTTCAGCATCTTAACCACCTGAGCCACCTCCTTACAATTGAAACAGCCAATATATCAGAGCTGCGGTCACACGGAGCATTAGCCACGCTACAGAGACGGAAGATAGGCAGATCTTCTGGGTGCAATCAAACTGCGACATCTGGGAAACGTAAAGCTCCCATGGCAAACCCGAGGCTTCCCGCCGAAGATGCACTGTAAAAAACTAGTACCTCTGAGGTACTAGTTTCCGGAAACCGTGGGGCAAGTGCGGGCATCTGATCACGTTTCTGGTGGTAGCTCGTGGCATCCGGCACCTGACCATGTCCCGTCGCAAAAAGGTTTTTTTTTCTTCAAGTCTCTATGGGATGCGCACAAGCACCCAACAGCACATGCACACACTTCGGTTAAAAAAAAACCCCACAACCCCGCCGCGCCGCTTCTTTGCTGTGCCGCAGGATTTATGTATGATCTCCACCTCCCCCCAAACCACGAGATGTCGGTGGGATGTTTGAACCAGTGGCAGCACAATAGTTCGCTCTGGGGCAAACAGCCACGCTCCCCCCCCACAATATCCGGCCCGTGTGACCGGGGCCCAGCAGCCTAAACAGCCCAGCTCAGAAGCTAAGCAGGGTCAGCTGTGGTTAGTACTTGGATGGGAGACTGCTGAGGAAAACCAGGGTTGCTATGCAGAGGAAGGAGATGGCCAACCACCTCTAAATGTCTCTTAACTTGGAAAAAAAAAACCCATGAAAGGTCACCCTAAGTTGGTTGTGACTTTTTTTTGTTGCTGTTCAGTCACACAGTCGAGTCCGACTCTTCGTGACCCCATGGACCTCATCACGCCAGGCCCTCCTGTCTTCTGCCGTCCTCTGGAGGTTGCTCAATTTCATGTTCATTGCCTCGATAAAACTGTCTAACCATCTCATTCTTTGCTGTCCCCTTCTTCTTTTCCTTTCAGTCTTTCCCAGCATCAGGGTCTTCTCCAGGGAGTGCTCCCTTCTCATTTGGTGGCCAAAGTATTTGAGCTTCAGTATCTGGCCTTCCAGGGAACAGTCAGTGTTGTCACTTGATTACACTTTAATCTATATATCTAATTCCCAACTGGGTCCTCTGTGTGCGGATACTTATTTCCGTGGATAGGGGGCACATGGAGGGTAAAGAGATGGGTCTGCACACTTGGGGCACCCTGTGGGATATGCTGCCAGCAGCAGTGGAATGCGTGAGATATTCTGGGCCTGGAGGTGGCTGGGCTTGGCAGCAGTAGCCATGCAGTCCAGCAAGGCCCAAGTCATGCTGGACCCAGTGCAAAAGTGGAGGGGGAGAGAATCCCCCTCAAGAGTATCATGGGCCCTGTTAAATAGTGGGTTCCATGGATGAACAGACCACAAGCCTAGTGATCAGTTCTACTTTATTAGTGATTTCAGCAAGCACAAGACAAGACATCTGAGCCTCAGCTCTCTTAAATAGCATGCAATGGCCACACCCAAACACACCCCACTCCCAGTGGTAGGCTATTTACATAACATTACTACTAGATTGGTTACTTTCAGAATCCTGGCAGGCTATTGTTCTTGTGCTCCAAGCTCAGCCAGTCTCTGGGGTGATCCAATCAGGAATGATTCAATCCCAATAAATAACAGGCCCACACTTGAGCGGTTCCCAGACAACACCGGAAGTTGGGGCAGGGCGGGAGACCATTCTGAGCAGATCTGGACAAGCTGCTGAGAGCAGCAAGGCGAGGTGGGCCCAGCAGCTGCAGGGGAGCCCAGAGACCACACTGAGCCCGACAGAACATTGGGGGGGGGGAAGGTGAGGGTATTGGCTTGAGGGGGATGGAAAGAGGGAGAGATTTCCTGGGTGGGATAGAATGAAATATGGGGGCATGGGATTGGGGGGAGAGAAAGAAGGGGGGTTGGCTTGGTGGGGAGAGAGAGAGAAGGAAAGGAGAGATAGGGTTGGGCAGGGGTCATTTCGTAGGAAGAGAGGTG
>NW_015168071.1:0-12573 GCF_001447785.1 Gekko japonicus
TCTACAAAATGACCCCTGGTTATAGTAATAATGTGCAACTGGATTTTCCTATGCGGGCTATTCAAATGTGTATTTTTGCTATGACAATGGTAGTGCAACATTAAATAATATCTGGATTCAGGCTCTGTTTTCCCCTCTTAGGTGATCACTTGGGTCTTGTGTTTGGAACTGAGGTTTTAGTTCTTCATTACTAAGGCTGCAGTCACACACACAAAATAATCCACTTAAAATGCACTTTCCAACTGGATTTTGCCAATTCACACAGTAAAAATCCAGTTAGAAAGTGCACTGGAAGTGGATTGAGAGTGGGTTATTTAGTGTGTGTGACCGCAGCCTAAGTGTTCTCACCCAGTTGGAAGCAATGAGACCAAAGTGACCTGTGTTTTGGATAGACAGCAGAACTGAAGGGTGAACTGGAAACAGGGAAGATAAGTTCAACCCATGCCCCCCTCAGAAATTACAACATAAGAGAAGCACTTTGAACACTTGAAAATGCTGCATAAATGCTAAGTAGAACAACTGTTATTAAAACGAAGAGAGAGAGAGAAATCTAACTCTACTCAAAAGTCAACATGTGAAAAGGTTCTCTTTTTTCTTGGGCAAGGATAAAAACAGATATTATATAACAAAACACAGGTGATCAGCTATGTATCATGGTCTGATTTGATTTACTGGATCTGTATCCCACTCTCCCATGTGTCCAGGCTCAGAGCGGGTAACACCATTGATTAAAAACATCTAACAATTCAGTATTAACATTTCTAGTGCATAAATACAATAAAATACCTAATAATATATAATGAAATACATAATACTGTAAACCAGCAACATAATTAAAAGGTGGCATAAAAACTCAGTGGGGAGACATGTATAATCTGTCTGATCTGAAAGGAGAAGGGAGAAGAAGGGAAGAGAGGGAGTGAGGAAGAAGCACATCAGAGATGAAACCCATCACTGTCCTCAACCACAGGCTTAGGACACCAAGTTGTATGTTTCTGGGCAATGCTTCTGATTTTGTAGTTCTAACCAGTCAAAAAAGAGAACAAAGCAAAGCAGGAGGTCTATAAAGTTCCTATAATACCATCATCCATGGTTGGTGTGATGAGTTAAGGTTTGATCAAGTCATACGTTGTGCTGCTGGCCTCATAGAAACAGCAGGATTTGTTTGAGCTATAGGACCGGGAGAAATAAAGAATTCTGTTATGCCAGAGAATCTTTCATTTCCTGTTGTGTAAGCCTGGCGTGATCTGGTCCATGGGGTCGCAAAGAGTCGGACTCGACTGTGCGACTGAACAACAACAAAGCCTTCCATATTGAGAAAACATTGGCATGTGGGTGATTTCAGACGACAGATCTCCATGTATACTCTGAGGTTCTATGGTCAACATGGAACCAGACTGGTTCAATAAAATACGGGCCCATTCTGTGGTCTAGTTTGTTTGTTTATTTGTTTATTTATTTATTAAACTTTTACCCCGCCCTCCCGCCGAGGCGGCTCAGGGCGGCTTACAATGGTTAAAACCAGTATACAATTAATACCGATTGTCACATCTAAAAACAATACAAAGCAATACAATGAATACAACTTATTAAAAATAGAATGTGGCGGCCATCTGTTATAAAGTGATAGTGCTTATGTGGGACGGTCAGTGTGGCCAGGACTGTCAGAACACTTGTTGGAACAGCTCGGTCATCACCACTCTACAGAATTGTTGAAGATCCTGCAGAGCTCGAATTTCATTTGGGAGCTGATTCCATAGCGTCAGTGCAGCTAGGGAGAATGCCATGGTTCTTGTTGCTGTTAACTTAGCATCCCTAGGGCCAGGGGGGACCAGGCGATTTTGTGTCTCAGATCTCGGTGCCCTCAGGGGAACATACGAGGAAAGGTGGTCCCTCACGTAGACAGGCCCCAGACCATTAAGGGCTTTAAAGGTCAAAACCAGCACCTTGAAGCATATCCAGAATGCTATTGGCAGCCAGTGCAGCAACCTCAGCACAGGTTGGATCTGTTCCCTCATGGGGAGACCCATCAACAACCTGGCCACGGCATTCTGCACCAGCTGCATTCTGGGTACAGCTACCAAAGTCCAAAATAAGTGTGTCCAGCATCAACATGAAACTACCACAAAATACACAGAAGCAGGAAACATGAGGGGCCTGATGCTTCCGTGCATTTTTCCAAGAAATAATTAAAAAATAATAATTGTTGAGGTTCAGATAACATGCTATGCTCTCCAGAAGGGCATGCAGGTTAGAACGACTTGCCACACCAAGGCAGTGGTCAGACATGCCTTTAAATCCAACTCCGCTGTGAATGCCTGACAGATCTAAAGGCCATGATCAGACAGCAACATCTGGGAAAGGTCCTGCAGCCATCAGCACCCCGTGCTGCCCTGCCATGGAAGTGGAGTTAAAAGACGCAGGGGAAAGTCCAGTACTAATGCTTGCCTATGGGCTATGGCTGGACTTTCCCCTGTCTGATCGTTCAAGCACAGGCTACAGCTGAACTTTCCCCTGTCTGATCGCTCAAGTATGATCTCATGCCATTGGGATGGTCTGCTCATTCCATCCTGACTCAGTGCTGTTTTTCCTACTTGCTTGGCAGTATGCACATAACTGCATACTCCATGGGGAGCCCTCAGTGCAGAGGTGCAATTCCTTGTTTATGCGCATGGGAAACAGAAGGCAAAAAAAAAAAAAACCATCCCCCAAACATGCCGTCTGATCAGGCATTGATGGGCTGAGCCTGCAGCTACAAAGGATGTGTAATCACGAAACACTATGTCAATTTCCACCGGGTGAAATAGGCTTGCTTCCCCTCCACACCCAATGGCACATCTGACCGCGACACAACTCTTGCCAACACAAAGAAGATTCTCCCACCTTTACTGGCAGCCACTAACAACATGGAGTGGAGGCAGGAAACACAGTTGAATCAAAGAAGCAACTGCTGTTTTTTCAAGAGGCACCCAGAAACCCACTGGAATGCTGAGTCCTCCAAGGAGAGTAACTAAATAGACATACAGTAATGATAAAACGGGAAGAAACCTTTAATCAATTATTAATTGATTAAGTCACATGAGCCCAATGCTTGTAAAGATCAAAAACAAATTTCTGACAACATATGCAAACGTGCCCTCTTCCCCCCCTTCCCAGTTAATAATATATTCCCAATCTGTTGTTCATTAAGGTGAACAGCTGTGAATTTATTATTCCTCTACCAAGCGGGCAGAGCTGCCTGAAAGTTGAAAAAAAGAAAGCAATCAAACAATAATCCCATTATGGATTTACTTTATGAGAATAGGAAAACACAGAGAGAGTCATTAACTTGCTATCTCTCTCCCCGCCCCTTTCTGGCAAGTCAATTAAGTCATCATACACATGAATCTGCTTTATATTGAGTCAGCCCATTAGTCTCTCTTGTTCAGTATTGTCTGCTCTGATTGGTTCCCCAGAGTCTCAGACAGGAGAAGACCACTGATCCACTGATTCACCTTGAAATTTTACTTCTTTTGCACATCAAACCCTGTATTTATTTATTTTCATGCAATTCTCTGTTTTCACATGCCAAATTTATTCAATTTAGAATGTTGCTATTATTTGCATATAACATGTAAACACTGAAAAAAAATAGTGAGGAAATCCTATAAAAGAAACAAGCGCTTGGGGAAACCACAAGTTTAAAAAAGGACACAACTGAAAAGGCTCAGGATAATAAATAGGGGGGGAAGGCAGAAATGTAAAAGGACACACTTGAGCATCACTACAAATACCTTCCTTTCCATGTCACCTAATGTGGAGGAATTCATCGTGGGATTGTTCTGTCTTTGTCTGACAAATGGTTTAGGGAATTGCTGCAAAGGCTCAGAGACTCTGGGAGGACCTCTTGTGTTCCCTAGGGCTTGTTCAACCTGCAAGTTAAAGATCTAGCAATCCACAAATATAGGGGCATTTTTCATGACAGGGCACCTGATTAATTCGTATATTAGACTTGGCAGCAACACATTGCCTTGTCAAACAGGAATCATGCTTTCAGGAGAACCCTCGGGACTCTCATTTTCTGCTTCAGTGGAAATATTTGTGCATAACTGCAAGTATACAAGGCAGGATGTCAGAAGACAACACAGAACAATTATTGTTACTTTAAACTGAAAGATGAAATAAGCAAATACTTATTCATATTAATCACAAGTTTGGAAGAAGGGAGAACTCAGCCAAGAAGGTGTCAGAACTAAGTTTGGAATGGTGGATCCACACTAGAACAATGGGATTAAAGGTCTACAGTGGAGCTAGACAAGTAACGTATATTCTCCCCCCCTCCCCCAAGCATCTCAGAACCCAAGATGGGAAACAACAGCATAGAAATAATCACATTAAACAAAAAACAGATCTTTTTAAAAAAAACCCAATCTAAAACATCACCACCAGCAGCAGGGTCTCCCCCCTTTGCCCAGGGTCAGGCTGCCTCCCAAACTCACCAGAATAGCTGTTTTGTAGACTCACTGGTGAGCCAGGACAGTGGGAGCCCCCACCCCACCTTTCCAGGAGTCTATTCCAGAAGCATGGGGCTTGAGGACTGGAAAAAACACAAGCTCAGACTGTTACCGAACATGCCTTGGTCAAGAGCGGTAAAGACAACAGGTCTTCATGTGAAGAGAGAAGCTGCCACACAAGAATTGAGGGGGGGGGAAAGAGAGGCAGTCTCAAGTATGTAGGCACCCAGGTCTTGAAGAGCTTTAAAGGTGATCACCAATTGGACCCAGAAACTCATCAGCTAATAAGCAGCAGGTGGTGGGACTCCAAACGGGAGCGGCATGGTCCTGCCAGCTAGCCCCAGGTAGCAAATGGACTGCTGCATTTTGCATGCTGCAGTTTTCAAGTCATCTTCAAGGGCAGCCCCCTATAGAGCATGTGATAGTAATCTAGCTTCAAGGTTACTTAAACATGTGATGCATTCCTCGCAGTAGGGTTCCCAAGTTCTTACCGTGATCCGGCGGGGGAAACATGCTCCCCGGCCAGACCATTCCTCCCAGTAACACACCATGCCGTCACCAAGAAGTGACGCTGGGCAACGCTCTGGCAATGGGACTGAAAACTCGATGGTACCATTGAGTTTCCAGCCCCATTGCCAGAGCGTCGCCTGGCATCACTTCCTGGCGACGGCATGGTGCGGCGTGTCTGTCGTCCTTGCAGGAATGATCTTGCGAGGACGTCTGTGTCCTCTGCTGAATCACGGTAAGTACTTGGGAATCCTGCCTCACAGGGATGCAGTAATATGTACATATTCAGTTCTTCTCGAATTTGTTGTTGTTGTTTTTTAACTCAAAGGAACCTTGTTTTGTTACTCTAGCGTAAGCTACCTTTGGTAAATGATTTCTGTGGCTTTTTTTTAGTTGCCATTTTTCAATCAACTTTATTATGTACCATCACTTTAGGATACAGCCAAGATCAATCTGGCACCAGTACCAGCTGTTCTGTGCCCTCCCTGATACTGCTGCAGTAGTCACTGAAATTGGCATCACTGTGCTACCATCAGGGATTATTGAGTGTGGTGACTGATGTTTTATGTAATATTGTATTGTTTCTATCATATGGTGTGAGCCGCCCTGAGCCCATATATGGGGTAGAGCAGGACATAAAAACAAACAAACAAAACTAGTGTCCACAAAGTAATAGAGAAAACAAAACATTTAAAACTATGACACAAAGAAAACAGCTATCACTTCAAGTGATGGCGTTAGAAAGTAGGCAGAAACATTAATATAGTAAGCCTCAGCTCAAAAATCTTGAACTATTTCTTTTTTTATTTTCAACTATGCACCATTTAGCACTGGGATGTGGTTGTAGGGCATCTTAAAAAAGCGGTATGTAAGCAACTCAAGATGAATAGTCCACTAAACAATCAGCTCACTGATGGTGACTGGGAAGCAGGATATAAACCAAACCTGGAGGGTGGTGAAGTGAACACAGTTCCTGGGGGTGAACAGTCCATCTCCAAATAAACATGATTGTGACCACAAGTACCTTCTCAGATGCCACATGGTACAATTCCTAGAGGTTGTTGTTGGAAGTATTACAGTACCATTAACACCCAATTACTCATTAGGCTTCACTCCATGTATCTTTGGGTTTTGGATACTGAGGACTTGGCAATCCTGCCTTTGAATGAGTAAGGTTAGTAGTGTAAGGAAAGCTGCCATTCACCAAGGCTTGTTTGCTGTATTGATCTTCTCATTGTGAAATCCCTGATAAGATGCCACGAAACCCAGAGATATCCAGAATACAGCTCAAAAGCCACTGCCTTAGTGCATATGTGTAAGGCAAAATTCAAACTTCCAGCACAGTGTCTAGAAATCTATCTTAACAGGCCCCTTTAGGCTTTATTCTCTTGCCGACTGGGCAGGTGTGACTGAATCTTTGAAATGCAGGCAACCAGAAAGACGACTCAATCCATTTACAACTGAAGCATGAACAATCCCATTGCCGGAGGTTAGCACAGTCTCTTTTCTCTTCTGATTTGTTTCAAGCAGATTACAACAACAAACATTAGAGAGACAATCAGAGAGGATTCCAGACTGGGTGACAAAAGGAAAATACAGCTGGGATGCCACTTAATGAGTGAAATTACAAACCACCACATTATGGAATAGGCCATGTTTTGCGTTGAGGAACTGCTTTGCAAGTGGGAGCCACTAATGGTTCAGACAGAATATGCATAAATACAATCAAGTCCAATTATTTATGGATTCAGTTAAAATGTATAAACACCTCCACAGCAACCCAGTTTGTCTGTCCTCCTCAGAGCCTCTTTAATAAATGGATATTTACCCAGTTCTATAATGGAGACACTATTTTGTGGTGTGAGGGCTATTTCCATATGATGGGGAGGGGTATATGAGGGTGTTGTGAATCTGTATCGGTAACCAGTGTTCCCTCTAAGCTGAGTTAGTGTGAGCTCACAGTTTTTTAGTCTCTAACTCACAGATTTTTGTCTTAGCTCAGGAAGGATGGCTCCAGAGGAAACTAATTTATGCAGTAGCCAAATCGCTCGCTCACAACTTTAATGCCAGTAGCTCACAAAGTAGAAGTTTTGCTCACAAAACTCCACAGCTTAGAGGGAACCTTGTTGGTAACACGATTATTTTAAGATTAGCTTTGTCCAAAGAGGGATACATCCGATAGTCAAAGCCAAAAGGACTAAGCTCAAGAGTCAAAATTATTTTTCTGATATGGAAGAGCTAAGAAGAAATGAACAGAATCCACATGTCTATATGGTGTAAAACTGAGAGGTGTGAGGAAATGGATTAAAATAATAATTTCAAATCCCTACCTTTTGTCTTTAAATCATAACAATTGTTGTGGCGAGTTTGATGGTGGAAGGTTGGGGGGGGGGCTGCTGAGAGGTATTTTAAAGGATGTGGGTTGGAGTCCTCCCAGAGTCACTTTTTTATGATAGGTAGGGCATGTAGTTTACATGCAGGATCTCTAGCTTCAATTTCTAGTAGGGACTCGGGGGCGGGGGAAGGCAACTTTTCTCTACCTGAGTCCTTGGAGAGAGGCTGCCAGCAAGAGTAGATGATACTGAGCCAGATGGATCAAAGGTGCAATGTTCAGATGTATTTAAAAGCAGCAAAAATATATGAAGCAAAAGAATTGATCATAACTGAGGAAATTAATAAAAGTAAACAAGCTAATAAAGTATTCGTCTAGTAGGGGGGGAAATGAAACCTGATACATTTAACAAGAGGAGCCAAAAGTTCAGCAAAGGAAGGAGTAAAACATCTCTGGGGAAGGAGTTTCAGTCTCAGAGCTACTATCGGAAGCAGTACAGATCTTACACATTGATCCTGGGACCCCACATGGCCACCCACCAGACTCCGATGATGAGGACACATGGAAAAGGGTCCCTGTGGAATAAGTTAATTGTGATCAAGGTCATATTTGGCTTGCTTCCCACATGATGTTCCCTAGCCCCTAGCCTGGTTATTTAAAACAACAAGTACATACATATACTACAGATGCTATCCCTCAAAATGACTGTATTCTATGCATAAGGACATTACAATATTTGATCCCCCCCCTCCCCCAGCCCAGTAGTTTGAAGTGGCACAGCCCAGCAATAGATGCAAGGATCCTGCTCAACAGACATAAGTATAAGCTTATTATGGGCTAATCAGTTTCGAAGCGGGCTGAGGATGAATGGTGATACACGTGCTTTGTTTGCACAAGATCCCAGGTTTGTTGGGGAGCGATAAACCTTTAAAACTCTTTAAACCTTTGGACTTACTCCTGTGTCGACCAGGTAGCAGAGAGGGAGAGATGGAACCTACACGCCTGCGGACAGGTCTGCTGTGGTCTCCCTCAGCTGAGACAGGGCACGGGTTGGTGAGGTCACTGGCTGCACCAAAGCTGGGTAGAGCCTGGTTGTCTCTGAACCTGCCCTTGCCTGAGATGGGGCATAAGCCAATGATGGTGGTGGCTGTGCTGATGCCAGATAGGGTTCAGCCTGAGCAAAGCCATGCTGCAAGGCTCTGAAACCCCTGGCAAGGCTCTGAAGCTCAGCAAGAGGACGGGCAGTCAATCACTCGACAGGCAGGAGGCACAACTCAGGGGGGAGGAGCCAATACAGGTCCACCCCTCAAACAAGTGAAGCCGGTAGGATGCTCAAAGTGTAATATCAATAAGGCAACAGGGTGGGGGGAGGCGCAGCTTGTAAGGGATGGGGGGCAGGAGGCCGATTTAAAAAGGACCCAGAAGCAGGCCCAGAAGGAGGTGGGGACTCAGTTCTGAGGTGACAAGGGTGGAGATTATAGAGCTAGGAAGGAAAAGGGTGGAACAACCCACTCTTTCTCCAATCTGAGGAGAGAGACAGAAATTATCTGTTCAAAATATATATCGCTGATGCCCTTGTAAACTCTGAACTATAGAAAAGGCATAGGATAATTGGATCTTAAGCAATGTTTTTCATATAAACAGTATATGTAAAGAAACTGGTCACTAGAGATGTTTAACAGCTTTGTTAATTCCGTTTGTTTATTACAAGTTCTTATCTGTGCCGCATATTAATGGTGCTTTCTGCAAGACACTATAATGAAGCTAATCCTCAGATGCGTAGCAAATAATTAATACGTTCCAGTGTGGAGAAATGCTTTCACTGCAGGCTTGTCTGCAAACACATTGGTCTCAGCATAGCCACCCTCTCTAGTTCTGGGCCTGGATATCGCCAAAACAGAAGAAAGTCAGAGGTTAAAGGACAAGGCCTTCAAATGATTTTGATCAAGGTCTGTTTTTCAACTCCAACTATCGACCACCCTGATTGTGCCAGTGACAAAATTCAGCACTGCATGGCCTTACAATATTTAAAGTACTTCAACAGATGTGCCTTGTTGCTATGGTTACCAACCTCCAGGTGGTGGGTGGAGATCTGGGACTACAACTCATCTCCAGGCAACAGAGATCAGTTTCCCTGGAGAAAATGGCCACCTTGGAAGGTGGAATCTATGGCATTATGCCCCATTGAAGTCCCCCCCCCTTCCCAAATCCTGCCATCCTCAGGCTCCACCCACAAATTCTCCATCTATTTCCCAATCCGGAGCTGGCAACCCTACTTGTTGCTAACCTTATACCACCCAAATAAGGTCAGTCCATCTTACTATTGTCATATTGTAGATGGGAGAGCAGGTGAATCTGTGAGAATGGTTGGACTGAAACCAGGGCTATTTTTGGGGAGGAATGCACAGGAACAGAGTTCCAGCTTGCTTCAGAGTTGGCCACGCCCACTACAACCAAAACCTCTGTATGCATGGCTACAGAGGGAAGGCCTGGAGAGCGACCCCCCCCCATTAACTCCAAGACGGGTGGGGCAGGGTGGGTCTGGAAGGATCGGAGAGGCACTTAAATGCCTCCCCATGCCTTTCCCGGCCTTTCCAAGGGCCGGCTTGCCCGGGCAAGCCAAGGGAAAGCATGGGGTTGTGGCCTAATATGCTAATGAGTTTCTGCTGGGCTTTTTCTACAAAAAAAAAAGCCCTGACTGAAACCATCACCAGAATTCAGGGCAGAGGCAAGACTGGACCAGAGACTTCCTAACTCATTGCTCAGTCATTTAGCCACCATACAACATCAGCTCCTTCGTGCACAATCATACTCTCGGAGGGTTGTCAGATCCTTGCATCTGTGGGCCCTTGATGACCAAGGCCACTTCCACACAGCGGCACTTCTCAAAGCAGCTCTCACTGTTGCTGTGAATGCACCTAGATGCACAGCAGAAATAGAGAACACAGCAGTTCTCCCTAGCAGCACGGACCTGCAATATACCAGCACTAGGAAAAAGGCCCGTTGTGAAAATAAATACAACAGCCTCTAAAAAGAGGCTCTGCCGGCAAGGTAGGTAACATTTGACAACCCTACTTGCATCTTTGGGCCCTTGATGAACAAGGCCACGTCCACACAGCAGCACTTCTCAAACCAGCTGTCACTGTTGCTGTGAATGCATCTAGATGCACAGCAGAAATAGAGAACACAGCAGTTCTCCCCGGCAACACGGACCTGCAATATACCAGCACTAGGACACTCTTCCGTGCTCTGAAGACCTGACTGCTACGTCACATTGGCTGTCATATGGGGGCCACCTCAGCAGCATATAAGGATACAGAGCCCACCATTTTCTCCAGGGGAACTGATCTCTGCCATCTGGAAAGCAGTTGTAATTCTGAGTGATCTCCAGCCCTCACCTGGAGATTGGACATATTTTACCTCAAAACAGCAAACTGTTTAGAATGTTAGAGGCAAAAGCCAATCAAGTTGCATATGCAAACGACCTATGTGTTCCGAAGCAAAGGCCAATGAGGCTGCATATGCAAATAACCTCTGTGTTCTGACTGGCTATTGGGGGGGAGAGGAACAGCAAAATGTTTAGAATGTTGGAGGCAGGACTCAGGCAAAGCAGCCAGTGGATAGGGAGACCCTCTGAATGACAGATCAGAGAGCAAACTGATTTTGGAAGGTGTGGAATGTTCTAGAGAAGTGCCACCATCATTTGGCTTTTATTTATAAGGGAGATTGTAGTAATGCTAGGTTTTATTCATTTGTTTATTTTGATTTTAATCATTCTTATTTATGGTAAGTTTTTGTCACACTGGTGCCCACTCAAGAAATGGGTGTGCACATGGTTGCAATATTAATTGTGAGTTATGAGATTAGTAATTCTCAAACCTGCATTGCCACAACACTCATGTATCATCTTATATGAAATGGATAAAGCATGCATGCAACTTGTGTAATGATGGTGTGAACACATTCACAAAGCTACCTCCTACAGTGTCAGACCCTTAGTCTATCAAGGTCAGCACTGCCTATTGTGATTGGCAGCAGCTGTCCAGGACTTTAAGTAGAGGTCTTCCTCATCACATGATATACCCAGTCCTTTTAACTGGAGATCTCAGGGATTGAACCTGTGACTTTCTGCCTGTAAAGCAGATGCTCTACCATTGTGCCACAGTCTCTCCATAAATGCAGACAGGTGCAATGACAAATAATATTTTCAGAAATTGAACTCATAGTTGGAGGATTCATGATGTCTGTCATCTGGTTTAAGATCACCCCTTTCCCAACACATCAACCCACACTATTCAGAATGCAATGGGACTCCACGGGGGGGGGGGGAGGTACTTCTGTGCTTCCAAAATTTTGTGATTAGATGCAGCAATACACAATACCCCCAAATGAAGAATGTGTGAATCTTCCATGGAAAAGAAAAGCTAGACTAACTTCCGGTCAATGGCAGTGCACTGAGCAGTTGCACCTCCCGGACCTCCCAGGGGTGAAGCTGTGCACCGGCACAAAGGAGGGGGAGTGATGCATTACACACACCCCAGGGGCCTGGCGAAAGGCTCCTGGCCAAGGGACTCTTGAGAGGTCACCTCTTTGCCAGCGCAATGCTGGGAAATAGAGGCGCTTCTCCGTCCCCATGGTCCCTCTGCCGAGTGTCTGTATGTAGTTGCGCTGACTGGGACAAGCTGACTGGGACAAGCGTTGGAGATCGAGCGGCTAAAACTGAAGGCAAAGCGAGGTTGGATGACCAAATATGAACGTGAGTCGGAATAGAGTCGTTTTGCTAAGCTAAAAGAAAGCTCCCTCACCCCATGGACCAGAGAGTAAAGCAAGCGGGGGAGGGGCCCCTCCCATGCGCATAAACTTATAAGTGAGAGCGGGGGGGAGCGGAAGAAAGAGCGGTAAAAACTGTTGGAAAGACTTACCAAGGCACATATGAGCGTGTGAGCGCATATTCAGAGACTTTAAAAAGTTTGGCAAAAGTAAACAACCGATAAAGATGGCGGGGAAGAGGACGGAGAGGGAGAAACTTTTAAAAACAAAACTAACAGAGAGCCCACGACCGGAAGGAACCACTGAGTTGGCTAAAACTATGGCAGAGTCCCTGCACCCCCTGCTGGAGCAGATGAATAACCTCAAGGAGCAGCTGTCAAAAATGAATGAATGTATCACTACTCAGCAGACACAAATCAGTGAGACTTTAAAAATCACGGAACAAACAGCTGAGAAAGTGAAAGAGGTTGA
>NW_015168071.1:13644-17853 GCF_001447785.1 Gekko japonicus
GGAAGAGACAAGATAAGAAAAAATGAGGATTGAAGGACTCTGAATTGTGTCTTTGATAATAATGTTTTTAATATTGAGATGCTGAGGGGTCTTTTTACAACAGTTAAATTTAAGATTTAAAAGGTATAAAAGCAAGTTTGACTAAGTTCATAAAATGTAGCATTTCAAGAGATGGCATTGTATGCAAGCAATTTGAGGATCTCCTCTCTTGGGTTTTTAGTCAGTAGTGGTTATCTTTTCTTTCTCTCTAAATGTAGTACCCCTCCCTTTTTTCATTGTAGTTTTGTAGTCTTTATAAAAGTGCAATAAAAAAAATCCCCTTCGGGGGGCCAAAAAAAGAAGAAAAGTAAAGCTAGACTTACTAGAACTCTTTCAGCTTCCCATGCACACCAAAAAAAGACTCCTCATTTGCTTCAAAGCTGATTGTTCCTGGGGAAATCATAGCGGCAACTTCGCAACTTTCATTCAAAATATAGTCATGGCTAGAACATCTCTCACTATGTGCCATCCTTATTAGCACAAGTGTTTCCACTGAAACAAGTGAGGATTCTAAAGCTGGTTTTGTTCATGTCAGGATCAAATATGGGAAACACAATAGCAAGGAGAGGTTTTGCTGGAGAGAGCCAGAAAAGCCAAATAAAAATAGGACGTGGGGTCTCTGCGGGATGTGTGTGTGTTCTAAATCGGTCTGGTTTCTCCAGATAAAGTAATTGCTTTTGAACACTGTAAACATCTTCCATAAACTCTGCTAGAAGTCACCACTGAATGAGAGACAGCGTGAGTAAACATTCCTTCTCCAATGATAACAACTTCACAGAAGCAGAGTATTTTTTTACAGCATTTGAGCTAAATGCCCTTCTGTACCTAGTTTAGGATGGAAATGCTTGTAGGTCTGCAACTTGATTGTTGGCCAGGACAGAACTGCTCATTTTTCATCTCAATAAATAATAATATCAATATTAATACCAATGCTACCAACCACCACCACCACCACCACCAAGAAGAAGAAGAAGAAGAAGAAGAAGAAGAAGAAGAAGAAGAAGAAGAAGAAGAAGAAGAAGAAGAAGAAGAAGAAGAAGAAGAAGAAGAAGACAAGAAGAGGAGGAGGAGCACTTTGATGTGTCCAAAGCTTTTCATACAGTTTCAGTCAGCAATCCTTGCAGCAAACTAGAGGTAAGGTAGTATTCCTCATCATATTGCAGATTAATGTGCTGAGGCCTGGAGATTGTGTTACTTAAGGCTGCCAACTGAGGTGAACGTCAGAGCTACACATGACTTGGTGGACCAGTCAGTTTCTTCTGTCACACGACTGTACATTTCAAGGTCACATTCTCATTTTACAGGGTATATTATTGAACTTCACTTTGTGTCTGTTGCGTGCTATGACTCTGAGTCAGCACAATAAAAAGTACTTTCATAATCATCGCACTTCTAAAGAAGATGAGAATTTTGCCACTAAAATACGAATCCTGGCCAAACATGCCCCCTTGCTTTATTTTGGAATTTCTACACAACAGTGCGTTCCTTTCCAAGCTAGGCTCGTGGGGCTCCCGGAACCTTCTGTTTTGAACTGGATCAAACAAAAACCTCCTCTGATGTGACTTAAAGGAGGAGTGCTGTGCCAGCTGCAGGCAAAGTTTTGCTTAAAGCCATGCTGGGGTGGGGATGGAGTGGGGCACAGGGCTGCCTTCAAAATGGTGGTGCTAAGCAATGCTCCCTCTAAGCTGTGAAATCTCGTGAGCAAAAATTCTACTTTGGTCCCTGCCACACGGCAGGAAAAAAACCGGGCAAAGTGCGGCTTTTAAAAGCCGCACCAAAATAGAGACACCGTGGCGGGATCCCATGGATCCCCTGAGCCGCGGCGCTGTTGCTCCCCGGCATGATCAGATGCCAGGGAGGAAGCGACAGTCGGGAGGGGGAGGCTGCCGAACTGCGCATGTCTGAGCATGCACAGTTCGGCCAGGAGCCGGGGATGAGCCGGCGAAAGGACACGCCGGCGATCCCACAGCCGGCCGTGATGTGCCCTTTCCCGAAAAACCACCTAGGTAGGTGGTTTATTTTTGATGTGGGGTTTTGGGTGGAAGGGCCGGATCGGGAACGGGCGTGCCACGCTTCTCAGATGTTGCTGTGGGATTGCGCCCGTTTGCTGCACCCCCGATCCGTCCCTCTCCCGGCCCAAAACCTCTCGTGTGACCGGGGCCTCTGTGAGCTACTGGCATTTAAGTTGTGAGCAAGTGATTTGGCTACTGTATAAATTACCTTGCTCTGGAGCCATCTTTCCTGAGCTGAGACAAAAATGTGTGAGCCGGAGGCTAAAAACCTGTGAGCTAGTTCACACTAACTCAGCTTAGAGGGAACACTGGTGCTAAGGTCTGACTGCTTTTCCCATCCCTTTTACAGGGCTTCTTTTCCCTTTAGCAACTGTGCCATGCCATAGCTCTGCTTCTCCATGTGGAACCAGCCCTGGTTTCTTTCTTACGTGATTAATCGAAAGCAGCATTGGCACCCAGAACAGGATCCATATTCAGACATTCAACCCCCAAATTATGGAACATAAGCCTGACACCACCTACATTTGGAGAGTTTTTGAAGCTTAAACTGAAGGTATATTTTTGGGTCAAATCAGATATGATGAAGATCACAGATTTCCATCAGCCTCTAAAATGTAAATATTGCATACTCACAGCTGAAGTTCACACTATGTCCATGTGAGAAGGAGAGGGGGGATTTAATCTTTCAGTCCCCACTCAGTTTTGCTAATCAGAACTGAGCTTCCAGTGTGGTTATAAGCCTCACAAAAGGGTTCTTAAAAAAATAACAATAATACATCTTTTAACCCCTTTAAAATATTAACAGCAGTGTGAAAAGCTCAATCTTTCCAGTTCCTCCCTCCTGTAGCAGCAGTTTCTGGGGACATTTTGGGCAGCACTAGAAAAGGGGAGAAGCGAGAAATAAGGGTGGATTGGCCATTATAGTCACAGGATCTTCTCCAGGTGGAGTGATGGCTGGCCTTATCATCTGGGCTGAGCTAGACCAGCGGCAAGAAGGGCAGCACACAGTGTGGGACAGGTTGCCCAGGCAGGCTCCTTCTCCCTCCCCGGTTTATTTTTTTTGGGGGGGGGATTGGGGTGCTCTTTTCCAGGGCTCCCCCCCCCCAGACCACCCCTGCAAGAAAGTCACACTCCAGGGCAGAAATGCTATTATTTGCAGTAAATTAAAGCAGGATCCAAACCATTATCTTTGTTACATCTGTTTTGGCCTCTGATCTGGTACCTGGTTAATGAATCTGGAAGAAATAATCTTGTGGCACCTTAAAGACTAACAAGGGTTTACATATATATATATATGCCTTCCTTGACTGGAGTCCAACTTCATCAGATGCATGTAGTGGGTTGTCACCTTGTATTTCTATCTATCACACACTACATGCATTTGATGACGTGTACTCCAGTCACCAGACATTCCTGGTCCTTTCCATGTATTCAAATTGGCTATATAGAACATGAACTTTTAGACAGTATAAGAAAGAGGAGGTTAAAATTCAGAAGAACAAGAGACCCAGCATAAAAAAAAAGGTTACAAGGAAGGAAAGAGATACCCATTTTTAAAAGTAGCATAGATTCTATGAAGAAGAGGAGGAGGAGCAGCTTGGATATATCACCAGCCCTTCAAAATGCCCTTCACTCAGAGTCTCAGAGCGGCTTACAAACTCCTTCCCCTCCCCACAACAGACACCCTGTGAGGTAGTCGGGGCTGAGAGAGCTCTTGACAGAAACTGCTCTTTTTCAAGAACAGCTCATATCAGAACTACGGTGACCCAAGGTCACATCAGCAGGTGCAAGTGGAGGAGTGGGGAATCAAACCCGGTTCACCCATATTAGAGTCCGCACACTTAATCACTACACCAAACAAAGACAGTCAGTCATCAAGCTTACTTTGCAGTTATCCCTCCTTATTCTTGCTGTGGCAGAGTAACATGGCTCTTTCTCTGTCTCTTGCTGATTACTGTTTTGTTGCAACACTATTGGCTTTGCTATTGGATTATTACAGCCTTCATTTTTTTCTATTGTTTTACTTTCTGTGGTAATTTAGTTTCTGTGTAGGATGGAAGCATGGGGTAGAAAACATCCCCAACAACTCACAGGAGTTCTTTAACAATCCCTGTGGGAGGAATGCATAAGGAAAACATTATGTTATTGTATTAGTATT
>NW_015168071.1:18102-32473 GCF_001447785.1 Gekko japonicus
GGTTGCGGTGCTCATCTCCGTTTCAAAGCCGAAGAGCCAGCGCTGTCCGAAGACGTTTCCGTGGTCATGTGGCCGGCATGACTAAACACCAAGGTGCACGGAACGCTGTTACCTTCCCACCGAAGTGGTCCCTATTTATCTACTTGCAATTTCTTGCTTTCGAACTGCTAGGTTGGCAGGAGCTGGAACTAGAGACAGGAGCTCACCCTGTCTTGCGACACCCGGGTCTTGAACCACTGAACTACTCACCTTCCACAGCCTGCAGTTCAGCGTCTTAACCACTTGAGCCACCGCAGCTCCTTTTTTACTACATGGCTGTAAAAACTGAAATGAATGGAAGCACTTTGAACCGAAGCAATAACTAATAAACAGGTATCAGTAATATACGCTCAGGGGGTTTCTTACTGGTGCTTGTACCTTTGCAGCCTAATAGACTGGGATTTAACACCATAGCACAGACAGCTCAGGTTCACTGGATGGACTGGACAGCATAGAAATATTTATACCCTGAGAGCCCTCTGGCCAACCTAACTCCATTGTATTCTTGCTTTTCAACAGAGATTCCTTTATGTCAAGTTCTTGGTTTTAAGGAGGCTGGCAGTAATACTATTTTTAAAACAATGTTAAGGGGATGGGGATAGGAGGGAAGTGTCAGCTAGGCTGCCATAAGGTTTATGGGTTTCAGTTCGTTCGCTTGACCTGTGTACCAGCCAGGCCTGCATTCCGTGCCTCTACTCCTTATCACTGACCTTGTAGCTCACTCGTGTAGTGTCTTCCCATCTTTCAACCATGGGACTAGTTTCGTTTCCTCGCCTACACTCCAACGGTTCTTCCCACCCATGGGAGAGTTTCTAATTGGCCCACAGAGGGGGGGGGGGCTTTTGAGTGTACTATATCTATACCTGTTTGCTTTGTATTAGTTATTCCTAACAGTGAATATGTTTCTGCTACCATAGTTCTCACAATAAAGTAAAACCTTCTTGGAAGTGTGTGCTGAAGTGATTGACTGTGGGTCCTGACAGGAAGGCAGCATGGTACAGGCTGGTCTTCTCAGATCTTGGAAGCGAAGCAGGATCAAGCCTGGTTACTACTTGGATGGGAGACCACTGAGGAAGACTGCAGGGGAAGGCAAAGGCAAACCACCTCTGATTCTCACTTGCCTTGAAAGCACCCTGCTTTATGGGTCGCCATAAGTAGTCTGTGACTTGACAGCATTTACACACACACACACACAGAGAGAGAGAGAGAGAGAGAGAGAGAGAGAGAGAGAGAGAGATCGAATCAGCAACCCTGTTTATCTAATGCTTTCTTTTACTGGTACACTGTAGTTTGGGTATTCCCCCCCTGAATGGGTGGACTGGACTGGCTGCTTTTAATAGTTTCACAAGGAGTGGATTACATTTTGATTTAAAAAAAATATAGGAGGCTCTGTGGGTGCCATCAGAGATTTATTTATTTAAAATTCATTATTATTATTAGTTAACCTCTTGTTCTGCAAGAGAGCAACTAGGGTGGTGAATGACAAATAATAAAACATGGACTGAATGGTTATTAAAAATGGCAAAAGGAATAATTACATACATACATAGTGATTGCCAAAATCATTGTATACTGGAAAAATGAGAAAACCAGGATGAATACATCCCATATTCATTCTCTCTCTCTCTCTCTCTCTCAAATGCCAGAGGAATGGACACCCTCTACAGCCAGCATGCACACTGGGGAGCAATGTGTTAGAAATAAAGCACCATGCTATTATTTATATCCCTTCACCGAGAGAAACCCATATAAAATACTGCTATGCTAGCCAAACTGGTGCAGTTGACAGGTATAGCACTTCGAAATATTGCAGCAATTAGGTACCTTGGCTTAAAGGAAGTGTGTTCACATATACAGGAAAACACATGCCAGATTTAAGCATTTCAAATGATAGATCTGCCGGGGTTTGAACAACAACTGCTGTGACAGCAGCATATGTGGCTGGTTTGAATGCACCCAAAATGAATGTTCACTGGTGTGGTTCTCTAAACATGGCTTTATGAATCAACCTTGGTGGCAAGTTCTATAATTGCGATGAAAGTTCTACCTAAAGGATAATTTCTCTAAGTTTTTGGACTCGGCCCCTGCTTTCAACTTCTTTCTTCCAGGGCTGGCTGGCACGAAGGGTATTAATAGTAAAGCATGCAGATTTCCATGAAGGAACCCCCATATTTAGATATGTGTCTGTTTCTTGTTTTTGGCTCCCCTGAGGTTTGTGGTGCCCACAGTAAAATTAAGGTGGGGTTCTAGGACAATTCCCGTCAGTCTGAAGGGCCAGCCAATGTCAACGATAGACCACCAAAGCTTTTCTGAGATCATTTGGTTGACAGTCACTTGAAAAGAGGTTTTTTGTTGTTTTTTTAAAAGTGCCAGAACTTTCATTTTTCTAAGAGGGCAAGAAGTCTAGAGTACAGATAACAGCTGATTCTCAAAAAGTTCAGGTGGGCATTCTGTAGGCAGGCACTTTTCTCTCCTATGATTTTCTCCAGCTGTGGCAATTTGTCAAGCATATTGCCACAAAGTGATACAGTATCAGAAAATGTCAGACAGAGACCAAGCCGCTCTGAAATCCCTTTTCTTTCTCCCATCGCATAAAGCAAGGTAAAAAAGCAACCACCAGATACATTTACTACAGCTGCCTACACAGCTGTGTATCCACGGCAACACCTCGCAATTCATGTGCTTGTGGAGGGGGGGGCCTTCACTCAATGGAGAAGTATGAGAGATTAAGAAGGAGTCTGAGGCCAATATGGAGTTTATAAAAACAGGCTAAGGAACTGAAGGAACACTGAAATCATGACCCACCAAAGGCACTGGCTTCAACTTGGGTGGTCTCTCTCTCTCTCTTTTTTTTACTTTTGAAATTTTCTTTAAAGTCACATACATGAAAACACTCCAAAGGTCACACTATTCTTTTTTATTATTATTAAGAATAACACAATAAGATAATAGCAGTGCTATACATACAACAGATGACTGCCGGTACAGAGATTGATAATTCAAACCTAAAATTATCAACAAAACAGAACCTGTGATAAGTCTCTAAGAATAAACTATTTTGCTACTATCTAGCCTGCTTTCTGGTGAGTGATAAGACTAATCTCTGTGAGAAATAGGCTGGTGATCAAACTAAAACCCATATACCGGTAGTATCCTATGTGGGTGGGTGGGGGGTAAACACTACAAGCATATCCGAGGCACATAAGAAGCTCTGGTCTCTCTGTAGGTCATATGCTTTGTTTTGGTGGAGTTATGGTCTTTAGTCCATCAGGCAGTTTCTTTTTTGGTTACTGGCATTCCAAAATGCCTATCCACTGAAGTGGCAAGGAATGGCTATTAGCCCAATATTGATAGCATGTTCTCAGCCCCTCCATCTCATCTCAAAGTAATAGGCCAATCCATCACATGTTATTTGCTTGCTTAGGCGAGTAACCAACCAATTAACAACCCAGTGCATTACGATAAACAAATACTTCATAAGCATTACATAGATTCCAAAAGCCCATTGCTTGCTTTTTTAATAGTCTCATTGTGCTTCTGTGCATCAGTTGCGTATTAACGCCTTCGATTAAAAAAAATATCAAGGAAAATAAAGGAGGGAGGGAAAGCATCTCTTTGGAAGAGCTAGTTTATAAGGGTACTAAATTATTCAAAAACTATTTTCACAGCTTGTGAGCCAGTCTCTTCCAGTTCTGTAATGCTGAGGATAGTCTCATGTGCTTTTCGTCTTGTGGTCCTGGAAATACATTAAGTTCTCCTCCATGCACATGCAGGAACTAAGAAAATCCTTCCATCCAGACTCTCTTTTTTAGTATTAAACAGTATATTCAGAGCTATGGGAGGGAAGGCAGCATGATATAGCCTGATCACATCAGATCTTGGAAGTTAAGCAGGGTTGGTACTTGGAAGGGAGACCAGCAAGAAAAACAGAGGCAGACAGTGACAAACCATCTCTGATTCTAACTTGCCTTGAAAACCCCTGGCTTGGGTTGCCATAAATTGGCTGTGACTTGATGGCACTTTACACACAATTCACAGCTATGAGGAAAGAGGAAGGCATAGAGTTGAATGGGCCTTGCCTTGTCTGCTCAATCTCAGGAGATTCCTCTTCTCACCGTTGCCTCCACCCCGCATGATGTTTTGTGGATGCCAGGCTTGTTTTGATTCAGAGATATAAGACACTTTGAAGCACATTGGGGAGTTCCTGGCACCCTGACAGCCATTTGTTTTCTCATGGAAGAGGGCCATAAAATGCACCAAGAGGTCTGTGAAAGAGCTGGAGACCTGCGGCAGGGGATGGCCATTTCCTCACCTGCCAGGGGGTCAAGATGGATAGCCGCTGTAAAACATGACCTGGGTATGGCGATGAGTGAAACATGTGCTCCAGAATAACTGGAGGGTTGTGGTGCACCTTCCTATGTGAGCCAAGTCCTTTAAATTGGGATTGGGAAAGCCAAGACAGGGCAGGAAGGATTAAAAGGTGGAATTATCTGTTAGTTCTTTGTTCAAATGCTTCATCCAAACGCTGGGAGCCGGATTCCCCTGCACAGAGCAGGAGGGGGTCTGGAGATGCATTTTTCCCACTGACAACCACATGGGTTGTCAGAGGCAACTGTTCTGCATTGTTGAGATACCTTAGGTTTACATTTTATGCCCTTTTCAATAGATCTGTAACTACTAAACTTGGTAGCTATTTGCTGTCTGTGCTCTAGTTCCATCTGTAGCAATAAGTTTTCTTCATGTTAAGAAAGCAAACTAATTCAAATGCCTCCTCGTGGCACCTCACGTCACTTCCTCATCTGCACAAATTAGCACATGGCTCAGGCTAAAGTAACTGGAAAACTCTGCCCCTCATATTGCTCAGAGGCAGCCTTTACCAAGATTCCCCAAGGCACTGATACCATGAGAGGCTGGATTTTAACTTGGGACAGTGGCACAACAAAGAAGAAACACACAAGGACACAACATGCATGTAAGAACACACAGACCCAGTCCAGGTTTATCATAAGGCTCACAATCTTTGGAAGAGCCTTTTCCAGTAAGCCAAAGTAGCCCTTCCCCATTCGGGGGGCATCAAAAATGTTGGCACAAGTTGACCTTTTAAATGACAACTCTTTCCATCTTATTGAAAGAGTACAATCCTTTAGGAATGACTCTTCCACGTGGTCTAGTGATGGATGGGATACTGCGTGTTTGAGTACAGATATAATCAGTGTGTCTAACTCAGCAGGCATCTGAATGTCACTGATGGGCCTAATAAGCCCCCTTCCCGGAGGATAAGGATGTCATGATGGCGGACCCCATGAGGTCAAAATCCTGGCAGAGCCTGAGATTCCTGGACCTTCTGATTACCGCGGGGACATGCTGCCAGCCATGGCTGCTGGGCCAGAAGCCCAGGTGGCCCATGTGCGGAAGCCAGGGCCAGAGTCTGGGACTGCCAGGTAACCCACTGAGGAGATGCGTCTGTTACCAGACCACTCCATGAGTGGAGAAGGCAGAAAGCCCAGATGGAAGCCCAGCCCAGATGATGTAATGTATGGCTGGCCAACTGAGAGCCTTCACAGGATGCTGGACAGGGGCCCATTTCTGCATCTAGCATTTTCCCCATTGTTTCACCAAACCCACACTGGAACAGAAAAAAGATGTGGCTCAAAACCACATTCAAATACCCTGGGCCAACACCGTACTGACTACAAAGTCACCCCTAAATGGCCATAAAATGGTCATACATCTATGCAGATGGCTACCATAAAACCAAGGGATCAGGGGAAGTGAAATCGGCATGCAGCCTGGACACTGCCATAAAATCCGACAATCAGTCAAAGTGAAAGTAGCATGCAATTTAGAGGGGAATTTCTGTTCCAACGTGGGTTTGGTAGAACAACGGAGCAAATGCCAGATGCAGAATGGGCCTTTGTCTTATTTTATTTATTTAATTGTATTTATACCCCGCCTTCCCCGCGAACGGGCTCAGGGCAGCTTACAGACGGCACAACAGTGCATATAATATATAAATTAGATAAAACAGGTAAATTTTAGATGCCTCTAGACTCCAGGGACTGCAGCAAGAAGGGAGAACCAGTGGAAATCCCCAGTTTAGTCTGGATCCAAGCCAGCATCTGAAGGAACTGGATATTTAGTGTGGGTTTAAGAAGCAGAGAAAGTGGAAGTTTCCTTTTCACCATGATGGGCGTTCTTGTTTCCACAGCACTGTTTAAAAATGCACCAAATTGGAGTGAAAATGCGACAAAAAATCTTGTCACATATTCCGCAGAAAGATGAAGAGAGAGGATCACATATACACACATAAAAAAAGAAGAAAAAAACCCCTACTGTTGTGTTACTCCTGGGGAGGCTCAAATCCCACTAATATATGTTGGCCATCCAGAGGGAGTTACAACCTATTAAAAAGAAACAAACAAAACATCTGCAAAACTCATAAAGTGCTACTTTGCTAGATTTAAGAGATTGTTTTCAAACACCTCTCTTTCAGGCTGTTTTCTCTTCCCCTGGCACAGAGGGCCAAGGCGAGAATGGCGTTGTGAGAAAACAGTGCGACATGATGGAGGGAAGAGAGAAATGAACGCGTAAGAGCGAGGGGAAATGGAAATGAAGCATGATGTTAAAATCCCATCATTAGATTTGCCACTCTGAATGTCACTTAGAGTGACATTTCAAGGTGAACCGAGAGGCTTCTGCTCGGGCATGAGTCTGAAGAATTGCAAGGGAAGTAGAAAAAGAGTTTTGATGTGAGATCTACATTAAGGAAGATTTCAAACTTCTCATGGCTGCCATTTCAGCTCCCAAAGCCCTGGTTAAACATCTTCATTTGTAAATCAAACCCACCCTTTTATATTTTTTTTTGTACCATTTTGTCCCCCACCCCATGAAACAGACACAATTTCCCTCTATTTTTGCACATCAAAGAATAACAATAAGAACAAAAACAACAACAACATCGGGGTCAGGGCTTTTTAGGTGGTGGCGCCTCTGCTCTGAAACTGCCTTTCCACAGCTGTTTTTCTGGTAATGGGGCACTCAAGTTTTAGGTACCAGATAAATGTTTTATTTTGGTTATATTTCACTGTTTTGTTCATCTCCCCTGTGTGCTTACAGATCATGGCTTCATTGCTAGAGAAGCTTTAGAGTTGGGATGTTTGATTTATTTTAAGCTGTTTATCTTTTTAGCACTGATTTTATCCTATCAGTTAACAGTTTTTTTATTGTTATTTTACTGGGTAAACCATTTCAGGAGCCATTGGATGAAAGCTGCAATCTATATTTTAAGCTAAAGCTCATCCTTCCAGTTTATCAATAAATAATTTTTAAATAAAGAAATATATATTTCATTTCTGTTTCTTTCGTGTGTCTTCTTGTATATTGTACTGTGCTAATGTGCAACAGTCAATGTAACATTATCCAAAAAACAAACAAGCAAACAAGCCCTAGTAGGACATCTTACTCAAACTATTCAATACCCCAGATAGTCACTTTAGTATACCTCCTGTATAATGTTCAGTATTCTTGAGCAGAACTAATACTATTCTGGTAAAGGTAAAGGTAAAAGTTTTCCTTGTTCAAAAGCTAGTTGAATCTGACTCTAGAAGAAGAAGAGATTGGATTTATACCCCGCCCTTCACTCAGAGTCTCAGAGCAGTTTACAAACTCCTTTCCCTTCCCCTCCCCACAACAGACACCCTGTGAGGTAAGTGGGGCTGAGAGGGCTCTTTCGAGAACTGCCCTTTCAAGGACAGCTTTGACAGAACTATGGCTTGTCCAAGGTCATCTAGCAGCTGCAAGTGGTGGAGTGGGGAATCAAACCCAGTTCTCTCAGATTAGAGTCCGCACACTTAACCACTACACCAAAGTGGCTCCTAGGGGTGTGTGTGCTCATCTCCATTTCCAAGCCAAAGAACCAGCGCTGTCTGAACACTTCTCTATGGTCATGTGGCCGGCATGACTAAATGCTAAGGTGCACGGAACACTGTTACCTTCCCATTGAAGTGGTACCTATTTATGTACTTGCAATTTCTTGCTTTCGAACTGTTAGGTTGGCAGGAGCTGGGGCCAGAGATGGGTGCTAACTCTAGTGGGAGAATAAGAAGGTTTGGGAAGTCACTGGTCTGTCTCTGCGCATCTAGAGAACAAAATTCTGAAATTCTGTAGAACCTTATTTCCTGCTATTTCTCTTCTTGATCTTTGATCAATATGGAATGGATTCAGAATTGACTCCAGACACCTTTTTAAAAGGAAAAGAATGGGATTCTTGGGTTTCAGAAAGAAACTGAGTAAAGGAGAATTAAGAGAATGCTTCTTAACAGCACCACTGCAGGAAGACCTGACATACTAGTCAAACAAGCCTCTTTGGGTCAACAGGTCGGGGCAGGTCAGGTGAGGCTTCTTGATATCTACAGATGGTTCCTGGCCAGGCTTGTTCACTGAATGGGTTAGATCCAACCACCTTTTGGCTGCTGAAAAAGAAGAGGGAGTTCTCTCTAGCCATTAAAAAAAATGCTGGCAATCACAGGGCCTGCATTGACAAAAGCCACACGGTACCAGGGATGTAGTAAGGAGAATGGGGAAAGATTAAACTGAAAAGCTGGCTGGATCCAACCATAGTCTAGGCCTGCTTCTGCTAGCCAACTGCATGTTCTTGCTTCACCTTTACTTCATCCTGCCTTATCTTCATGTAGCTAGGTTAGACAACTACACCACACCTCTTTATTCTCCTCTTTCTTTGCTGGTACTGCTGAATGTTTGGGGGGTGGGGGTGGGATACATATCAAGAGGATAAATAACAAGAGGCAGCAGGCACACTGCTCACACCTTGTCATTTAAGAGGCTACCATTCAAAACTGGTTTTACTTTACTTTTCTTTTTTTTAAAAAAAACATGCCTTCATTGATTTGCTGTGCATTAAAAACATGGAAATCGTTATGAATTTTTTTGCACTTCTTTCCCTTGCAAAACAAAAATCCTTAAGGCCTCCCACATATTCAAGATGACAGCCGACGTCACGCTGCTGCATCTCAAAATGTTTGCTCTTCCTTCCCGCTCTCATTTGCAGTGGAGCAGGTGAAATGACAAACTCCATTAAATCACCTTCAAATGAGGGTGCTCAGCATTGTTTACTGTTGCACAGCAAGAGCTGATATTTGTCATTGATTTATGGATGATGCATGCTTGCAGCAAAGAACAGGTGGCTGTCAGTATGGTTCTTCCATTGGCTTCAAGGAACCGGAAGCATCCATCCTCACCACCATTTCATTTTGAAGTTTCACCTGTAGTCCAAAACTGTTGGTAGCCAATTCACATCAGACTTACAGTGTGGGACAGGGAGAACAGTTGGGAGTATGTGAAAGTGAAAAGACA
The DNA here is from genome assembly GCF_001447785.1 of Gekko japonicus. Taxonomy (NCBI): domain Eukaryota; kingdom Metazoa; phylum Chordata; class Lepidosauria; order Squamata; family Gekkonidae; genus Gekko; species Gekko japonicus. Next base: position 27,514 of record NW_015168071.1, read on the forward strand.
GAATTCCTCTGTAGTCCCATCCCATCCCCACCCTACAGAATCAGTGTTGTATGCAGCTTACTGGAAAGGAGGGGGCCTGGCCACTGCTGGGAGTGGCATGGCCTGTCACTAGCCAATCAGAAGCTTTTCAAGGTGGGCTATTTATGGCCATCTTTGACTCCATTCAGGCTTTGGGCAAAATGCCCACTCTTCCACCCCAGCTGTGAAGCATGGCAATATTCTGGTTGCTGTTTTCAGGATAGATTAGGAACTCCCCCCCCACACACACACCCCGTTCTATAAAAACTGAGTGTTGGGACAAGTTTTGTTGTCGTTGCTGCTGTTTAGAAGAGAAGAGAAGAGAAGAAAAAAACTTAGCAAAAAGTTCTCCAGTGGTGCAAGTTCTCCAGGAACATATCTCCACAAGGAGCAGTAGTAAAATGACAACAGTAAAATGGTACCAATATATGCAGGAGGTTCAAAAATGCACACCTGCCCATCCGCAGGGAATACAAACCAGTTTGTGCTGAGATCTTTTAGGGAGGATTGTAGCAAAACCAGGGGAAACTCTGAACATATATGAAGCTGCCTTATACTGAATCAGACCATCGGTCCATCAAAGTCAGTATTGTCTACTCAGACTGGCAGCAGGTCTCCAGGATCTCAGGCTGAGGTCTTTCACATCAGCTCCTGCCTGGACGCATAACTGGAGATGCTGGGGATTAAACCTGGGACCTTCTGCATGCAAAGCAGAGGCTCTTCCACCGAAGAGTTATGGCTTGCCCAAGGTCATCCAGCCAGGTGCAAGGGGAGGAGTGGGGAATCAAACCCGGTTCTCCCAGATTAGAGTACGCACACTTAACCACTACACCAAACTGGCTCTCCAGTTTAAAATTTGCCTGCGTCCTACTTGATTATGGGTGACCTTGTGTGGTTTACCTTAAAATGATTTACAGCTGTAAGAGTCAGCATCGGTCAGGGTGTAATGGAGATTGGGGAATATCAATGAGCATCTTGAGGGATGTTGGTGCTTTTCCTCACACCATGCTCATGGGACCCTGCTCCAGGTATCTGGGGTTACATCCACACAACTGTTATGTTCCACTTTAGCTCTCAAACTGTGACAGGATGTTTTTAGAGCATCTTCGTGATATTGTCCTGCAAGCGTCCATTTTCCTGCTTTGCTCTGATCTTTTCCAAACCTGCTTAGCTAAGATCTTTCCTGAAAGATCACATGTGGATTTGCATTCTTTGTGGATGGCAGGGTACATATTATAATGCTTTAGTGGTACAGCAGCTATCACTAAAAAAAAAAAAAAAACCCTAGCAAAAAGTTCTCCAGTGGTGCAAGTTCTCCAGGAACATATCTCCACAAGGAGCAGTAGTAAAATGACAACAGTAAAATGGTACCAATATATGCAGGAGGTTCAAAAATGCACACCTGCCCATCCGCAGGGAATACAAACCAGTTTGTGCTGAGATCTTTTAGGGAGGATTGTAGCAAAACCAGGGGAAACTCTGAACATATATGAAGCTGCCTTATACTGAATCAGACCATCAGTCCATCAAAGTCAGTATTGTCTACTCAGACTGGCAGCAGGTCTCCAGGGTCTCAGGCTGAGGTCTTTCACATCAGCTCCTGCCTGGACGGATAACTGGAGATGCTGGGGATTAAACCTGGGACGTTCTGCATGCAAAGCAGAGACTCTTCCATCGAGCCATGTCCCTTCCCATCATCATTGGCCTGAGAGGGTGGTTTGAAGAAGACTCCTTCACCCTCTAAAGGTTACCTCCTTCATCAACCCCCTTTTACCTTCACTATCCCTGCCAATGGTGACCAATTTAATTGTCTGTTTGGAATATTGATCATTTCCAAGTGTTTCAGCCAATCCAGTGTCACAGTACAGTAGATAAAAAGGTGAATTTCTCAGGCTGGTATTAGTCAATAAACAAAACAGCCTCAAAGTTGGGTCTCAACACCGACTCACCCTCCTCGGACCTAAGGATGCTAGGCTGATGTCAACCAGGGGTAGGGCTTTTTCGGTGGTGGCTCCTCTCTGATGGAACGAGCTCCCGGAGGAGATCAGGGCCCTGTGGGGTTCCGCAGGGCCTGCAAGACGGAGCTGTTCCGCCACGTGTTTAATTAGGAGCTGCCCCGGAGAGAGTGCCCTGCCCCTTTGAAATCTTGAGGCAGCCTGAGTCACCTGCCTAATATTAGACCCGGACCGTCCACCAGGACAGCATGGAAGTCGTGCACCATCCCAAATAGAATACCAAATCCGTACCTGTATATTGGTCCCATCTGGATGTTAGCACCTTTTTAATGTCTTAATTAGTAATTGGTTTTATGACTTTTACTATGTATTGTTATTTCTGTAGTTTTTTTCTTGCTGTTAGCCGCCCTGAGCCAGCCATGGCTGGGAGGACGGGCTATAAATAAATAAAGCAACCTGCAGCAGAGCAGTCTTGCGGTGGAAGGTGGAAGGGGGGATCAGTAGTGGGAGAAAATAAATAAAATTACAATGGTTGTCAAGCCTATGGTGTGACATCACTTCCAGGGAAAACCTGGGAGTAATGTTACATCTCTCTATGAATTGCTGGAAACTCTATGGTTTTACCACAGAGTTGCTGGTGATTCCTACAAAGGCATGATGTCCATCCCCCATGTCTCTGCTCTACCCGGTCTCCAGCTGGATGCCATGCTGGGTCTCGCAAACCCTAATGGGTCAATAGGGTACAGCTGACAACCATGCTTGTTGCTTGTCTTCTCCCTGTACAATGCCATCCCCAAAACTTATGTAGGGAAGAGAAAGGGCAAATAGAAACCAGCCTGGAAAGCAGTAGGAGATCCCAGTGTTGTATGCCTTCCTTCACCCCATCCTCAAAGAACACCCTCCCATGTACATATAAGCTCCAGAATACTGTATGACTACATTTAGCCAAACATCATATTGAACAGGGAAGTAAATTACACATTCAAATACATCTGATTGGCTGGATTAATGGGGTGTGTGTGGAAGGATTCTAAAGAGAGGAATGCAAAGGCACAAGAATGGTTTATCTGTACACAGATAATCAGACTATGATGGCCGAATGGAACCAGGGAATCTAATCATCCCTACTGCAGATGCCTCATCTCCCACTGCATCAAGGGGTCTAAAAATATATGAGCATATTCTGGTTGCAACTCGGAAATTCTGTTCTCTCTCCTAATGCAACTGAATGCATATTTGTTTTTTTTCTGTTCTCTCTCCTAATGCAACTGAATGCATTTTTTTTTCTGCATTCAGAAGAATGCACTACTATTTTGGGACAGGGGACTACGTTTGAATGTAGGGGGGAAGAACAGTGAAAGTTTAAATCCCAAACATTTCAGAAGGTCTAATGCCACAAAAGATAGATGGTTCTTTAGACAAAAATCACAGGGCCATAAAACGAACATTCAGTGAACAGGATAGAGAGAGAGAAAAAATTAAAAGTGTTCCTCTTTTGCCACCAGCATTTGAAACCAATCACTTCTTAACATTGTTGGGGAGCGACACTTTAGGGAGATAAATAAATAACTACAGTCACATATCCACAGGTGCCAAGCAGATGTAGAACTATATATAGAGTGGAACGAAACACCGAGAGTGTAATTTAGCCTAGAATGTGCCCAGACATTTAAAAAACAGCATTTAATAAGTCTCTTCCCACCCAAAACATGCAGGAAGGAATGAGTTCTGTTAGGGAACAGGTATTCCTGAGTTGCATACATTTCCTAAAGAACCTTAAAGACACATATGCCAAAGGAGATTTTTTGGAGGGAGGTATACACTCCAAAGTGCTCCATGAGATCCTGCAAGGGAACACTTTTGAATTTATTATCCCTGTTATTCTGACCCCCTTCCCTCATTCCTTGTTTTTATTTTGACTCTCCTTTGCGCTAATCAAACCCAAGACTGCTTATTTGTGTGCCATTTTCAGTTTCTTCATACTAACATTTTCCTGTATGTATATACACACACATACTATTTATTTAAAACATATTATGCCACCTTTCCACCCAATCAGGGTTCACAGTATACATTACATGCAAAAACAGTAGAATATATATCACAAATGAACCTAAAAAGAAAATAACACCAGACAATACTGACAAAGATATAAAAATAAATGGAATACCATAAATGAACATTCATGCAACCTGAGCCTTGTGTACATATGAATGGACATATGAAATAGCCCCTCAATGGAGATGATAGGGGAAAGTACGCCGGGGAGCCCTCTTTTTGTGTGCTTTGAAATCTGAACAGAGGTAAGGAGATAACTTGCTGAGGTCAAGGGGGCATTTATAAAAAGAGATCTTATCCCAAAGAGATACATCATAAGAGTGGCCATCAAAGCAAGGTTCACAACAAATCTGGAAATTTGTTTTTAGATGGAACTTCAGAGGGATTTCGCAGAAAGTCAAAATATTAAGGGGCAAAACAGATGTGGTAAATATCATGGGCCTTGATCAATCTGTTAAAAAATAAATTGTATGCATGCAAAGAAGCAATGTGGGCTGGGACTGTAGGGGGAGGTACGAGGGAATTTAATCCTTCAACCCCTGCTCCATTTGATTAATCCAAATTGGGATGCCTGTGTTGTTACTGGCAGTTTTAAATGTCTGTGTGGGGGGGTGAGGGACCTTTTAAAATTGTCCCTTTAAAATGCTAAAAGTCAAGGTTTGATTCACAAAACTGAGATAGCTCAGATATCCTAACTATGTATTGAGATTTCTCCTGACATGAAATTCAAAAGAGATGTGCACATTCAGACGATGAGTGCATTTCAAGTCAGGTTCTATCAAAGCAAGTTTAGGGTTGTGCATTCGTACTGAACACTGGGATGTGATTGCTGGTTTTGCATCGATTATCCTACTGCACACTTTTTCCAACTATACCATGGCACAGTTTTCTGTATACAAAAAAAAAAGGAAGAAAAGTCATCACTCTTT
>NW_015168071.1:32517-48586 GCF_001447785.1 Gekko japonicus
AAAAAAAGAAAAGAAAAAGAGAGGATCTCTCTAATGTAGACTTTTGTGTAGCTCCCTCCATATATGAAGGAGTATACTGTTAAATAAATGACATGGCAAATCAACAAGGGAATCACTCTGTGAGGTTCATGTGCCTTCCTTGATTTCAGAGCTTGCTCATGCAGAATAAACCATATGTGTGAGGTGATGTGCAGCTCTGGCAGAGAATATGAATGCAGCAGCATGGCTTTCAGCTCATTGCTGACAATGATGCTGGACTTGTTGAGTTCAGGTCCCCATGACAGAGAGGCACTCAATTAGAAGTGACAGGCGTCTCTCTGTTTTCTAAGCACACAGTCATATTCCCGGTGGGGCACTGCAGACTGAGTAATGCACCCAGTTCTAAAGATCTAATGGGGGGGGGGAGACACACACACACACACAAACGTTTTGAAATGAGGGCTGGGAGATAAAGAAGGGGTGAAAATATGTTGATCACCTGTTTCTCAAAGCCCATCCTCATGTACACCCCTCCGAAGCAGAATCATTGTTGGTAGAAATCTATAAGTCATAGTGAATGTCCAGGTTTTAGCACCTGTGTATATTGACAGCTACCCCAATATGACTGCCAACATTCACTGATTCATGTGTGAAAAGTGAGGGAAACGTGTATCTGTTGTAGGATAATTGGGACATTAATCTAAGACTGCCTTTTTCATGTGTGAACACCAACATTCACCAAGTTTTAGATATCCACTGTAACAAAGTCTTTAAAATTAGAAAACCTAGTGATCCTTTTTTAGAGTTACCTGGAAGGAAACATAAATTATAGGTCCTTTAATCATTATAGGTTTATGTCCAGAAATATATGAAGCTTCCGCAGTCAGCCCACTAGTCCAGGACTGTCCAGTATGAATGGTCTTGGCTGTCCAAGATCTCAAGCAGAGAGAAGAACTTTTCGCAATTTTGCTGAGACCTTATTTTATACAGAAGATTTAGTCTCTAATCTTCTGCATGCAAATCACATCCACTGAGCTATGGACCTTCACCTACACAGAGAAATATCTGCACCAAAGCACCACTTGTCTATCTAACAGCAAAGAACTGGGTTCCCAAATAGTCAATGGAAATAAATTAATTATTTAAAAAATCCACTCGCAAACTCTGGCCACCTCAATATATATACACTATATTCCTATATATTATATATTATATCATTATGTATTATAGTCATATTATATGCAATTATATCCCATTCCTCCATGATGATGGAGCAGCTATCAAAACTGTCTCTCTACATTTTTGGGTGGGTGGCTTTGCACATTGATAGTACACTCAAGAGTGCTCCATCGCTGGTATTAGAGTGAGGTATAGTGAAAGAAGAAGAAGAAGAAGGGTTTCTACAGGTGGGTCCACACACATTCAAGCATAGCTTTTCACTGCCATAAGGATAAAAGCTGGCCTTCGCAGAAAGCAGAATTCTATGTCCAATATCACATTCTGGGCTTGTTCTGCACACACAGTTTCCTGCAGCACCTTCGTGTATACACAGCCTGGCTTATGGATCTGAAGCAGCACCTTGCTTTGTGTCTCAAAAATCAACAGAGATTGTGGAGGTGTTACCATTTCGTTCAGTGCCAGCTGAACCTTCCAAATAGGCATCAAGAACTTCCCTTGTAAATTGCGTTTGACAGTAGAGAGAGCAGGTGTCTCCTGTGACAGATTGTCTTGGGAAGACTAAAACAAGAGTTTTGAGAAATTACAACATGGATTAATGATTTCACACACTGCAAACAGCAAGAATCCCCGCATTGTACTGTGACCCAGTATGTATGCAGCAATTATATTTAAAACGTGTATCTTGCCCTTCCATCTGACAGCCCAGGGACAGCTAACAATCAAAGTACTTTTTTTTTTTGAAAGTGAGTACAAAGTCTCTGAAAAAGCCTTTTCCAAGCAGCCTGTCCTTGCTGCATATGGAGAGGAGAGGTCAGCAGCAACCAACTCAAGACCTTTGTCTGTGGTGACCCCCTATGCTATAGAATGCACAGCCACTGATAATACACAGGACATACACACATAGGTGTAAAGCAATTTTGTTTCAGAGAACTTGAACCCCTCTCAGTCTCTGAAAGGAAGGTTCAAGAGTTGTGCAATCGGTTAGACCTAGGGGTACCAACCTCCAGACTGGGCCCGGAAATCTCTGACTGCTCTCCAGGCAGCAGACCTAGGGGTACCAACCTCCAGACTGGGGCCGGAAATCTCTGACTGATCTCCAGGCAGCAGAGATCAGTTCCCCCCTGCTTTGCAGTATTATACTCTGCTGAGATCCCTCCCCTCCCCAAACCCTGACTTCCCCAGACTCTACCCTTAAATTTCCCTACCTAGAGTTGGCAACCCTAGCTGGACTAAGGATTTGTCAAGCCAGCCCTGGGCTTCGGGCACAGACCCTCCCGTGGCTGTGACGATTCTAGACGGGGGGGGAGGTCTGACAGCTCTGGAAGCTGAAGCCTGTAAAGAAGAGGGGGAGCATTGGGGCCTCAGATGGGGAGGGGACAGAGTGTGACAACACTCCCTAAGTCCCTCTACCTCTGTGCATCGGCCCCCAGCTTCTCAGCGTCCTTCCTGGACTCTCTCTCTCTGTGTCTGCGTCAGGTATTTCCGAGCACGTCCTTCCTCCCCAGCCCCTTCGCTTCCCTCTCCTTTATACCCAGCTCCCTCTCCCAGCACCATCTCCTGTCCCCGCCTCCCTCTCATTCCTCCCAGTCCCACCCCCCATGATAAGCTCTGATGCTGTCCCTACGGCCTGGGTGTGGTCAGAGCTATGCCCGGCGTGCGGGGTCTCGGACATGTGTGGGTTTGCTGTCAGCCTCTTCCTGGTGTTGTCGGCTTCTCCTGCTGCTCCTAGGGACTCTTTGCTTCGCGGTCAGACTGGTCCGGACCGTTGTGCCTTCGCTGCGCTGACAGGGTCCGGCGTTGCAAGGTCCTCTCGGTCCATGGGTCTACTGGGTGAGTTGGTGGTCGTTGGGGTACCTGGGGGGGTGCAGTTTAAGTCCCGGGATCCCGGAACCAGGAGAGGATTATACAGTTTTGACACTTCCATCTCTTTAGTGTCCTTCCCCTGAAACAGGGATGGTCAGAAGGTCACTCAGGAGCGATGAGTCACTCTCCAAGCTATTAAAAGTAGCTCTCCACCCCTTCACCAGTACTGCTCTAATTGTTTTCTTATCCTTTCCATTAGAGCTACCACAGCAGCTTCTCCACTCTTGTCTGCTTTCAGGAGCCACAAAACTCTTGTTTTATTTTGGCTGCAACAGATTTACAAGGCTACCGTACTGGAACTATTCCTTTGGAGGGCATTCTGTAACAAGATCCTGTGTGAAGAAATAGACCTTTCCTGTATGTTCATCCACAACACTCCAGAGGATGGAAGAACTACATCCAATTTCTTCTCTTTTTGATGTTTGTACATTCTCATTGTGGACTTTTCCATTTGCTGATTTTTGTTGCTGGCCAGTTTGGGACTTCTGTACCATTTTATACCATTTGAACATGACACACAGTTTATTTTAAAAAAAATGTATACCAAAAAAGTTATGATAAAAATGTTCAAATGCAAGGGGGGGAATGTGCAAGGAAGAAGAAATGCTGTTAAATTAAAGACACATGGGTTTAATTTGCTCAGGCAGCAAAACTGAACCATATATTTTTTTTGCATTCAAATGGTAGTGTTGTAAAGTTGAGTAGCTTCCCTACCTGAATAAAGGCCTCTGATAGGGTTGCCAGATCCTCCTGGCCACTGGCAGGGGATGAGGAGGCAGGGTTGTCTGATCCAGGTTGGGAAACTCCTGGAGATTTGAGGATAAAGTTTGAGGAGGACAGGGACCTCAGTGGGGTACAATGCCTTAGAGTGCACTCTCCAAAGCACCCATTTTGTCCAGGGCAACTGATCTCTGTTGGTTGGAGATGAGCTGTAATTCTGGGGGATCCCCAGGTTCCACCCGGGGGCTGGCATTCCTAGCCTCCGATGACAATCTAAATACATGGGTTCGTAGGGGAGAAGGCCATAACTGAGATATTGATAATGCAATCCTATGCTGAATTATACAAAACTAAACTTAATGGAATCAATAGGTTTATACTGGAACAACCGTGCACAGTTAACATCAACGTCTGGCTTCAGTTCTATTTCACATACATTTAACCTAGGCCTAGGTTGAACAATACTTTCTCTCCTATGTACAGTGGGGAAGTGAGATTTCACTTATCCCTTCCTCTCCACTCAGTGAACCAATGTCATCCTGAGCACTGGTCCCACACATAGATGTCGTCTGGAACAGGGAGTTGGCAGATGAAATTCAATGTGTGTCAGCCCAGGTCATATGTATGATTAAATTATATTATCTGGAGTAGGTAATGTGCATACATAGATATCTGGTAGGTTTGCATACCAGCAGGACAAGATGAGAAAGAGTTATTTCACCTTCCCTCACTGTGTACAAGGAAAGGATTGGGGAAGAGTATAGTCAAAAGTGGACCTAAGATGAACCTTGAGCACTGAAATATAGACAATACCGCAGCTCAGTTATTGCTTTTGCCACTGTAAAGCTCCTGTCCCAAGCACAGTAAAGGAGAACCTGATATATTGGTGCCTTGTGAGATTCACACCCATAACCACACACAGAGAGAAGCTAAATACTGACTCCTCTTCTCTTTTGGCAAGGGTTGAAATAATACTATCCTGCTTTAAACCTTTGGGATCCCATTTAAATGTTCAAGCAAAACCACATCCTGATGTGACACATCCTGGCCTTGTTTTGTAATAGCTGCTGAAGGGGTGGGATGAGGAGCTACAGTTGTAATTACTGAAGCTTCAAAGGTTAAGTCTGGGATCCTTCTGCACTGTTCAAGTTATCTCATTCCTACCTGTCAGTACCAAAAATGCATCCCAGACAATGCGTGCACTGGCAGGATGACAATTCATTGGCACAGATTTTTTTTTAATATATATTCGAAAATAAAATCCCAGATGATCCCCATTCACATTCTCCCATCAATCCTCACAACACACACCAGACCACTTTCATTTGAAGGATCTCTCTTGTTAATTAGTGCTCACTCACAACCTTTCTCTGTTTTATTTAGGTGAATAAATTGGAGGAATTAAATAAACAATCCATATGTCAGCAGCTTGCCACCTCTGATCCCCTGTCCTGTGAACACCCTCCTCCTGCCTTCTTTCCAACACGGTGCTTCTTAGGTTTCCGAATGACTACAGCTAGCAAACTCAAATTAGCACTAATCTGTAAAAAAAAATGTATTTTTCCCAGGATATTCTGTGCTGTGGGTGGCTCATAATGTATACATGAAAACTAAGTCGACTCCATAAGCAAGTAGGGAACAAAAAACAAAACATTCTAGAAATCTTCCCTGGAGTCCTGGACCCACCTGTGGCCAAATCTAGGACTAGAGGCTGTGGGGAGGCTAGAAACTGACAGGGTTGAAAATGCAAGAGCAGCAGGAGGTTCGGTCCCTGAATTTTATGGCCACATTGCACATAGCAAGCACTCCCATTTAACACCGAGGCCAGCCTCCTGTGTTTATCCCAAGTCTGACCAATTGAGAATCTTCATACTATATGTCAATTACAAGAGGCCAATGTTGCAGATCCCTTCCACACATGGCTGTGGTAGAACACATGTCTACCATGTAGAAGTTCAGATGCTCAGATCCTGCCATTTCAGAGAGCATGTGCTGAGAAAGATTGCTTTCAGCCAGCGATCCCGGAGGAACATGGTCATTCTGAGTTGCCAGTACTGACAGTTTTGGACAGTGATGTAACTCAGTATGAGACAGCTTTGTAAGTTATACAGTTTAACAGAGGTTACATGTGCACTGGATGTCCACTCATTGTCTTATTGTGTGGCTATGTGAATTCACCTTTTGCCCAGAGGAGGAGGAGGAGGAGAAAAAAAGAAGAACTACTACTACTACTACTACTACTACTAATACGTGTTTCATGTATTTGTATAAAAATCTATGCAGTATCAATTTTTCCCATTAAAAATACTGTACAATGGCTGACTCAGATCAAGGACTGAGATGCTTCAAATCTGCCTGGAAAACTCTGTTTCTGTCTCTGCTCATTTGGAATCATGGATTAGAAATGTCAAACCAAAGGGAAATTTCATTGGGAACTAGAGAATGGAGTCATTAGCGTGACAACATTTCTGTTGCTCTTTCTTTCTTTCTTTCTTTCTTTCTTTCTTTCTTTCTTTCTTTCTTTCTTTCTTTCTTTCTTTCTTTCTTTTTTAACATACACAGCTTCTGGGCCTCTTACTACATCCTGAGATGCAGAAATTAAGCAAATAAATGTAGTAGAAAACCTGTGCACAAGAATCACACCATCAATAAAAGCTGGTAATCATTAGAATTGCAATCAGTAAAATGGTTGCCTGAAATACACAGTGGTCTCTTGTTCCAGATTCTGTAGTCACTAAGACTGGAGTAAGGATATTTACCCTCAAATGAAGTTTTGCAGATAGCAGGGTCTTTCTTCTTCCCACAAATATCAATGGAACTGTGTTCTACTACTTAAAGAGGGATCCATCCATCATCTATCTATCTATCTATCTATCTATCTATCTATCTATCTATCTATCTATCTATCTATCTATCTATCTATCACCTGTCTGTCTATTCACCCACCCATCAACTATCATATATCAATCTCCCTCTTAATAAAGGGTTAATGTGTAGAAATGGGAAGCTTTTCATGACATGGAGGTAATTAAATCATCTGATCAATAATACCCATGGAATATCTGTTAAAGCGACAGAGCCTTTTTTTCTCCAGGCACTTGGGAGACCCTATTTTGCAATGTTGTTGTTTGTTCGTTTAAATTAGAATAACATAACCCTTTTCATTTCCAAGGATATGGGATATGTTTTCCATGTTTTGTTTTGTTTTTGTTTATCAAGCTAAGGCCAGTTTAACAATCCTTAGAGAATCTGGGTATCATTTCCCTTTAAAATTTCAAAGGCAACTTTGCAGCTGGCTAATAGATAATGGGAGAAATCTCCAACTTTTCCCAGAATAATTTCATTTATCTGTGCACAAGAAACACGGAGTCATTTTCAAGGTACCCCCCCCCCCAAAGAAAAAGAACTGAAAAAGGTCCTATTTATTATGTTGGCTGGAGGAACCAAAATGAGAATAATAATAAATGAACAAAAATGAATAAATCCCATTGCTTCCTGGTGTCTGGCAGTCTGGGTTTAGAGGGTTCAAGGATATCAGACTTCAAAGAGTTCAACAACAGTTGAGCAGAACAGTGATGCATGTCAACAAATCAAAGCACAATGTTACCCTAACACTGGTCAAGGTGACACAACAAATGTCAATAATAATGAATGGACAAAAAGAAACAAAGCTTATATAATTAAACTAACAAACAAACAAAAATCCTCAACAAAAACAAGATGGGTCTATCCCTTCACTAAGCCTGGTCCTCTATCTTTGGCTGGTCACAACAAAGCTGAAATATCCCCATGTGGCCTACAGTTATGTCACACTCCGATTCCAACTTTATGTGTGTGTATCTAAAATGCTGTCAAGTCACAGCCAACGTACAGCAACTCTGTAGGGTTTTCAAGGCAACAGACTAACTGAGGTGGTCTTCCATGGCCTTCCTCTGCAAAAGGACCCTGGAACTCTGTGGTGGACTCCCATCGAACTACTAGCCATGGTGGACCCTGCTTAGTTTTTGAGATCTGATGAGATCAGGCTAGCCTGGCCAACCAGGTTAGGATGATTCCAACTTTAGTAATATTCAAATACAGATCCTGCCATGGAAAACACACCCTACATATCTAATGGGGGGCATATGGTCACCTATGGCCCCAACCCTAAATGTAATTTTGTTTTATATACCGGGGGGGGGGGGCTGATGGTAGTGGGGGATTTTTTTTTTAACCGGGGGGGGGGGGGATAATGGAAGAGGATGAAAAGACTGCTAAAGAGCAAGGTAAAAAGGTAAAGGTAAAGGTTCCCTTGCTCGAAAGCCAGTCGAGTCCGACTCTAGGGTTGCGGTGCTCATCTCCATTTCAAGGCCAAAGAGCCAGCGCTATCCGAAGACATTTCCGTGGTCATGTGGCCGGCATGACTAAACACCAAGGCGCACGGAACGCTGTTACCTTCACACTGAAGTGGTACCTATTTATCTACTTGCAATTTCTTGCTTTCGAACTGCTAGGTTGGCAGGAGCTGGAACTAGAGACGGGAGCTCACTCCGTCATGCGGCAGCCCAGGTCTCGAACTGCTGAAATACTGACCTTCCACAGCCTGCAGTTCAGCGTCTTAACCACTTGAGCCACCACAGCTCCTAAAGAGCAAGGAGAGAATGGCTATGTACATGATCAGAGACAGTCACCCAGGATATCCTAATGCTTCATTTTGTTTTTACTATTTCCGTCCCCCATCAAAGTGTCTTCGTCTCCCCCATAAATGAAATCTTCTTTCTGAGATATGTCAATTAGTCATTACAGAACACTGGAACCAGCCCTTCTGCGGTCAATGCCTGCAATTATGGTTTCCATTCTCGCAAGAGGAATTGTGGAGCTGGGGGCTCTCTTGTTTTCACACCTCTCTTTGGTGCAAATTGACTTCTTGGATTTAGATTGGCTTCACCTATTCTCTTTACTGCTGACTGTACCAATTTACAACAGCTCTGTTCTGGTGCCAGCTCCTGTCCTTTTGTGGAAGAAAAGCCCAACTGTTGAAAGAATGACATTCTCACATAGCTCTCCCTTATAAGGAAGGATACGGATTTCCCCTAACACATCTAAATACGTTCCAATTGATGCTGTTTGGAAGATGCACAAATAAATTGCAAAGCTGTAGATTTGCAATTTGCAATCTCTCTCTCCCTCTCTCCCTCTAGCAAGCCAGCCTTCCCTCAAGCCATCCCTCCACCAGTTTTTCCCCCCCTATCTCCTTCATCTGAAACAGACCTATCAGCTATTTTAATGCTGACTGGCAGTGATGAGACTGCCAAAATGTGACAACCTTATCTGCAGTACAGCCTGCAAATTGCCAACCATTGATCTGGGAGCATGGACCATCTGATCAGTGCAAAACTAGATGGGTTTCAGAAGGAGGGAGGGAAAGACAAAGGAAGACAGAAACAAATATTTGAATTATACTTCCCCAAAAAGTGGTTTTCAGAGCATTTCTATCCCCCACTTGGGCTGCAGTCCCCTACCCAGCTGTGCATAAGTCAGTAGTACAAAGTAGTATTGCAGGAGATGGCTTCTCAGTTCTCTTAATATCTCATGTCTGGTGCCATCCTGTTCAGTCTATGATCCTGATTACCAGTGGGTTCCCTGCCTTCTGCAACTCCAGTAACAGCTGTCAGGGTTGTACTAAGTTACAGTCAAGGTCCTTGAGAGAGGGGACTGGTAAGCATTCTAAACTTCATTTACCTCAATAGGGAAGAGAGGAGGCTTACCTCCACTACAGTGGGGGATCCTGAGTGCCTCTGTGGCACTCACTTCTGGTGGATATGTAGACCCCGGTCAATTGACCAGATGTTGTCAATTGCATCCAGATTCCCAGATGCTGAACTTGCACAGGGGCCCTTCAGGCCACGTGCTATTTTCAGGCCCTTGACCAGGCTCCCCACTGAAGTAAGGAAGACTGTTGTCTCTCAGTTTTACCCTCTACACCTCTGGCTAGTCAGCTTCACTCTGGGGCTGTGGGAAGAGTGGCTCACTCAGGAACTGGTTACTCTCTGCTGGACAGACTCCCAGTTTATTGAGCCTGGATCCCTCACGGAGGCTTCAGTTGGATACTATGCACTCCCAACTCAAAGGTAAGTCCCGCCCGATCATTCCTGCATCACTTCCTGTTCCGCTGTACTCACGTCTGTATCGGCTTAGTCCAATCGCTGTACAGAATGTGCTCAGGACTAATGCCCTGTGGCATTTTCAGAGCCATTTGCCAACCACAGAAAACCTAAGCAGATATATCATGCAACACTTTCAGCAATCACAATAATTCACAGTTATTCTTACCACAGCCAGATAAGGTAGGCCAGTATTATCCCAATATTGCATATGGGGAGTGAGGCCAAGAGAGAATGGCCTGCTAAAGTGGCCTAATGAGGTTACAGTCCAGATCCGCTTTGAACCAGTAACCTCTCAGTTCTAAACCAGCATGCTAGTACAAACCCAGTCTGCCTGCAGCTAAGTACAGACTCTGCTTATAGCTCGGTGGCTGAGCACATGCTTCACCAGCCAAACAATAGATGATATCAACCAAAGGTCATTGCAATTCCCTCTGGGGACAAGGATTTACATACTTTTTTATTGCATTAAAATATCTATCAGTACATCCACTGATTTCCTACAACAAGGAACAACAGTCTCCCTGATCAACGGAAGTACCAAAATTCTCCGGAGCGTTAGAAATAAATCTGTCCTGTATGTTGCATACACATCTATATCTGCAAACTGGTTGCATATTTTCAAGGGCCTCTATAAAACTCTGATAGTTTATTGATAAGGTCATGCATAAATCTATCTCCTGACTCTTTATATAGTGGGCAGCAGAAGTGATTGATTTTTTTTAAGGAAGAAAGGTGCAGGTTCAATCCCTGCCATCTCCAACTAAAAACCAAAAAGGAGGGGGGGGAAGGCCTATTATGCACACACAACTTACTGCAGATTTTCAGAGGAGTAAGCCTTTAATCTTGATTTTGGATTAACCATTCTTTTTCCTCTGATGTATTTATTTTATAGCTACATTCCCCCCCCCCCAATTCTAAATTGGGGTGGAATGTCACTTGTGATGTGTGGGGGATAGCATCCAAAGGTGGTTGTTTTTTTAAAAAAAATACACAATTGCTCTATCACAGTTGTGCAACAGCATCCAGCAAGCACTTTCCATTTAAATCCACGTGGTTCAGGTTTTGTGTATGCATTTTAGTGTTAGTTCCTTGAATGAAAGGGAACAGAAAAGAACACAGGCAAAAGGGGAAAACTCACTTGCTGAAACTGATCAAACTTTTTCTGAAACTGACAAGGAGCTGTGAAGCCCTGTTTTCCATATTGGTGCACATTAGGGGATTCTCTGCTGGGTTATCAGCCACTGTGAAAAATGAGAAAGAGTCACACAATCTCATAATATGGGGAAATATGTTGAGGGTACAGAGTGCACAGTAGAACCCACTGACAGTAGCATTGCAAGCTGTGATAGTTGGCAATGTGTATGTGTGTGTACGCGCACATGCCTGTGCAAAGTCGGCTGCAACTCCACCACACTTTGCACAGGACTGCAATTTGTATGGGGGAAGAGTCCTCTGGCAGGAGCTGTGGAGAGCTTTTATTGTCTTGTGCCACTAAACTGAAAAAGGGGGTGTTTTTGACAATGCCCTAGCACAGCTACATAGTAATACTAATTTCCTGCCCTTCCATGCAAGTTTGCATGATTTGCTCTTTGTGATTTTCCAATTTTGATCCTGCACAGTGGTCATGATCTTGGCAGTTTTTAAAAAACCTGTCCTGTGTGGATTGCACTCTTCCCGCAAAGAGATTGATCCCAAGTGATTCTTAAGTTTGGTGATTCACAGAAGGTCCATGTGGCTCAGCCAGCATTTTAATGTTAGGCTTCCAGAGATTGCCAAAATGTTCCCCCCGAAAAATTCTGTTCACTAGAGCATGAAAAGGAAAAAAATGTTTTCAAAGCTTTAGGCTTCCCATCTCAGTCTCTCTCTCTCTTTACATCTCATGTCAATTTCATTCCACACTGATGACCCCCCCCCCGCCTTTAATTTGTTTGCATGCAGCACTGAAATCTCCCCACCCCTCACTGGGGATGCTGCCATTTGCCTCTTCTCCAATCCCCCTTTCAATACCATCAGGTAACTAAAACTTGCACAGATTCCCTTTAAATTTGCCCATCATTTAATGCTTCTATTCAGCCCCCTGTTAAAAAAAATAAAAAAGGGAAAATGGTGCTTGTACACTGATGAAGGGAGGAGGATGGCAGAGTGGACGGAATGACCTCAATGTGGGTGGGGACTGACCTTTGTGGGAATCTGTATACTTTTGAATTATCTTTGGCTTGGAAGCGAAACAAGGGAAAATTCGGCACAAAAGCACTCTCAGAAAACCCAGGGGAACAGGGACCAGTGAACAAACTGAGCACTGAAGGAAGGACAATCAATGCAGAACAACAAAGAAACCGGCCATGCACGGTTAAAGCTAGGGGAAACACGCATGCATAATAGGACAAAGAAAATAAAGGTTTCGTTTTAAAAAAAACAAAACACTTCATTAGCAGAACTGGGGAAAGCCCTTTTCCCGTAATCTTACAAAAGTATTTATCATTTATTATTATTATATTTATTTATTCTTTTCAATTTGTATCCCGCCTTGTCGGTGCAGACTGGCTCAAGGTGGCTTACAGAGGTTAAAATACAATAAAATCCTCCAGAGTACATAGTGCTGGAGTAGATAAGCCAGTGGTCTCCATAAGGAAATTTTATATGCTGAAAAGTTTTTATAAACTTGATGATAATAAACAGCCCAACTATTCTCCCCTGCCCCCTCCAAGGGACAGTACCTATCTTCCGGTGTCTGTCTCTACTAACGTAACAACCCCATTTCCCCTTGTTTTGCTTTTTGGAGGTAATGTTGAGGATGCCTTTTAAAATGCTATTTATGCATGCAAACACAAGAACAAGTTCCAGACCTTTCTCTTTAAGTTAAATACCAGACACTGGAGTGATATATTACCATGTGTCAGTAAATATATCAAAAACATGACAGCCGCCGTTCTCACCAAAGCAATGTCAGGGAGGCTTCTTATTTTGCTGGATTTATGAAAGTGAGATGCAAAATATTATTATGAGCTGCCCACTTCCTTGGATAATGAAAAGTGTCACAGTCAGCACTACCTGGCTTTCCATTCCTTTGGATGAGAGCAGTCATTGACCCATTCTGCATCTAGCATTCACTCTGCTGTTGTACCAAAGTCATATTGGAACAGACATTTCCCTCCACATTGCATGCCACTTTCAGTTTCTTTGTTGGATTTTATGAAAGCTTCCACATGGCATACCGGTTTCACTTCCTTTGATCTCTTGGTTTTGTGGTACTGTCTGCATAGATTTATGTCCGCTTTATGGCTGTTCAGGGGTGACTCTGCAGTCAGTACAGTGTTGGCTCAGGGTATTTGAATGTGGTTTTGACATATCTTTTTTTCTGTTCCAGTATGGATTTGGTAAAATAACAGAGCCCAGTCTAGATGTAGAATGGGCCATTGTCAAATACTCAAGTAGAACATGATGGAGGCAAAGAATCACTCTTCAGAACAAGCAGAGCTGCTAACTTACAGCTTTATCTGCCTCTCTGTCTCTCTCTGAGAGAGTGGTCCTACCCAAATTCTGATTACTGGCCTATCAGGAAGTAGTCTCCTAGCCATGAACTCACATTGATAAACCACCCACAAAACAATGCACCACCAACAGCTACGATAGGTTGACAGCAGACTTCTCCTGCAGGCAAATTGGCATATGAGGTTAAATCACAGCAGATGTACAGCTGGCTGGAAACAGAGCTTAACCCTTTCCTGCTTTCCACTTCTATTTCAATAATACACAATATCATTGAAATAAATTGCAGCAGATGCATGACAGGGAGTAAACAGAGCTTAACCCATTCCTGTTTTCCCCTTCCATTTCAATAATAAACAATAATAAGGTTGCTAGCTCTGGGCTGAGAAATACCTGGAGATTTTAGGGGTGGAGCCTGAGGAGGGTGGAGTTTAGAGAGGGGGGGACTTCAATGGGGTATAATGCCATAGAGCCCACCTTCCAAAGCGGCCATTTTCTCCTAGTGAACTGATCTCTGTCACCTGGAGATCAGCTGTAGTAGTGGGAAGTGTCCAGCCACCATCTGGAAGTTGGCAACCTTAAAAGAAGCCACCAAAATTTGTATTGTAAGGGATCTTAAAACTTTGAATCTAATTATACAGAATTATATAGAACGTGATGCAGTGGTTGCCATGTCACACTATGATCTGGTAGAGGAGGAGGAGGAGATGGAGATTGGATTTATAGCCCGCCTTTCACTACCCAAAGGTGTCTCAGAGCGGCTTACAAACTCCTTTCCCTTCCCCTCCCCACAACAGACACCCTGTGAGGTTGGTGGGGCTGAGAGAGCTCTTGACAGAAACTGCTCTTTTTCAAAAGCAACTCTGACAGTGCTATGGCTTCCCCAAGGTCATCCAGCAGGTGCAAGTGGAGGAGTGGGGAATCAAACCCGATTCTCCCAGAGTAGAGTCCACGCACTTAGCCACTACACCAAGGCCAGTCACTCTCCGTCAAGCTAACCTATCTCACAGAATTGGTGAGAGGATAAAATGGAGGGAGGGAGAACAATGTGGTAGGCCACTCGTGGAGACTAGTGGTGGTGGTAGTGGTAGGCAAATTCTCCCCCTTGCAGTGTTTTAGACATACATTTATGAGGGTCGTACTACATGCATTGTACATCTATCATACCCCTAGTCCCAGTCTAACATTCTAACCATACTGGTTACATTGCCATGCAACAAATAATCCCAGGCTGCATGGGCCTGCAATAAATCCAGAGGGGTAGCTGTGTTAGTATGCGGCGGCAAAATTACAAAGTAGTTCGCTACCCCCCCCTTTTTAAGAAGAAGCTATTTCAGCATTCATGAGTCAGAGTTTACTTCCGCAGATGTGGAGAAACAAACATTTATCAGGCTGGGTTTCTACTGTTGTTATAGGAAATGGCATTTCTTCCCCCCCCAAAAAAGTCACATTTTAAAAGATGTAGCCAACTGATTCCTATTGGTCTCTTTCAGCTGAAGAATTTCTCTTTGATTTTTCTTTGTAGTTTTATGTTATATCTCTTCCTAACATTTTATACCTTCAGTCCTTGCATTTTTAATGCTACACACCACAGGGTGGCACTATAGCAGAAAGGCAGCAGGGTTTGGGAACACTTTGCCTGCCTCTGAGAAACTGCAGAATGAAATTGTGAAAATTTGTAGGGCCTCCCTTTCTAACCCCACATCTCTTCAAGTTTGTCCTTTAAGCAAAATGGGACTGATTCACAGACTCCAAATTTCAGAAAGGGAGGGAGGGAGGGAGGAAAATCAATTGCTGGATTTCAGGAAGAAGCTGGGTAAAGAGGAATTAAGAGAATTCCTCTTGAAGGCCCCTGCCACATGAGGGAAGAAGGGACAGCCAAAGTGCGGCTTTTAAAAAGCCGCACCTAAATAGGCACGCGGCAGCGGAATCATACAGATCCCCTGAGCCGCTGTGCATTTGCTCCCCGGCACGATCAGATGCTGGGGAGACGGGGAGAAAGGCACGGGAGTCTGCTTAACTGCGCATGTCGGAGCATGCGCAGTTTGGCAAGGAGCCAGGGATGCGCCGGCGAAGGATCGCACTGGCGATCCCACAGCCAGCGTTGCTGCGGCCGTTTGAAAAGAACCACCTTGTTAGGTGGTTCTTTTTTGGTGCGGATCATCGCTGGAAGGGCTGGATCAGGGACGGACACGGTACGCTTCCCAGATGTTGCGGTGGGATCGCGCCCGTTTGCTCCACCCCCGTTCCGTCCCTCTCCCGGCCCTAATCCTCTCGTGTGGACAGGGCCTACAATGCTTAAATACTCAGAAGACAGGGGATGTGGTCACACACACTAAATAATCCACTTTCAACCCACTTCCAGTGCACTTTCCAAGTGGATTTTACTGTGTGAACTGGCCAAAACCAGTTGGAAAGTGCATTGAAAATGGATTGAAAATAGATTGTTTATTGTGAACCAGTTTGATGTAGTGGTTAAGTGCGCGGACTCTAATCTGGGAGAACCGGATTTGATTCCCCAGTCCTCCACTTGTACCTGGCTGGATGACCTTGGGCAAGCCGTAGCTCTGATAAGAGCTTTCTTGAAAAAGAGCTTCTGTCAATAGCTCTCTCAGCCCCACCTACCTCAAAGGGTACTGAAATGTGGGGTATAAATCCAATCTCCTCCTCCTCCTCCTCCTCCTCCTCCTCCT
>NW_015168071.1:49509-50404 GCF_001447785.1 Gekko japonicus
TTATTATTATTATTATTATTATTATTATTATTATTATTATTATTATTATTATTAACATTTATATCCCGCCCTCTCCACCATGGCTTTAATGTGCTTCCTGTAACCTTTTCAAGGCATTCAAGCATGTGCATGGTAGCATTTCCTTAAATAACAGTGTTTGCTCACCTACACTATATTAGGACTGAATATATATTCATTTGGATATACGAGAGTGAGAGCACTGTAATTAAGCACTAAAGCTTGTAAGGTTTTTGGTATCAATGTTCTCTCTTTCTCTCTCTTTCCCAAAAATACGGGTAACAGTCCTGTTGCCTGCTATCCTGATAGAAGCTGAAGAAGCAGCTCAGGCCAAATGAAGTTTATGTAAACAGCTTGGGGTTGCAAGATTTCGTTGGAAGATAGAAACTTAATGCCTCTCATTACATAAGGGGTTAAAGAGAGATGCACAATATGCTCTATGGCAGATGAACACCCTGGAGGCGGGAAAATCCTGTCACACATTATAATGCTTCTCTCTCCCTGCTACTTTTCCTTCACCAATCACAAGGAAAGGAAAGGAACAAATTGGAAGAGACACAGCCCATGGTCCAACTTGCAACCACTGGGCAAAGCTAAAGGAACCTCATCAGAGGTGTCCTCCTGTGTCATACAGGCATCAGTCAACCACTCAGGCACACCCCCCACACCCCGTTTAACCCAGATTGAAGAAGAAGGGACTTCAAGTCAATATTAAAATCACCTGTTCTATGTGCAGAATACCTTAAATTCAATCTCAGGCATCTCCAGTAAAAAGAGTCTTAGGTAGAAAGACCTTTCACTTCCAGAGAGCCTTAGTGACAAGTACCTGGTATGAGGCAGCAGCAAGCTTCCGAGCAGGTATTTTTTTTGCACTCCT
>NW_015168071.1:50444-51292 GCF_001447785.1 Gekko japonicus
CTAGGGTTGAAAGGGCATTTTCTACTGGGGACATGACACAGTGGAGAAAGAGCTAAAGCCTTTGCAACTGCCCCAAATTACACTGTCCCCCAGGGTTGCCATTTGCCCCTCGTTTTGCACATCAGAGAATCCAACCACAGGTCTCTAACAGCACCTTACCTGTCTTTTAGGATCATCACTGTTCACTGCCCACATAATATTCTGTAACAATTTGCATTTTCAATGGGTCATTTTAAGAGACTCATTAAACATGCTGAGGCTCACCTCCCAAAATGGAAGGGGGGAAAACACACACACCTTAAGTAATGCAGAAAAAACAGCAGAGGCAGTGACATTCATGTCCATCTGCTTTGATTTGAGCAAAATAAATTTGCTTTTGATTCCTCACCTTCAGGCCTCTAGCCGCTAACCTTCACACTCTGTCCCCATTCGTCAATAAGTGGTTTAGATTAACAGTAATTCCAGGGAGTTAAGTTCAAAACCTGGCACGTAGAGGCGGCAGGCACTGATTCCCATGGAGCCTTATGCTGCCTTTAATTATACAGCACTGCTCTCCCTGCTTACACAGGCAAACACAAAGGAGCAATTCCACCACCCCCTCCGCTTATACTCTACAATGTCTTCAAATAGCCAGGGCCTTTGAGCATAATTTACATTAGCACAGCGTCATGGAACAGAATCCAAAGGGAATCCCTAAAAGCTAAGGCTAATGGTATTTGCAGGGAAAAGTGGTGGTGGGGGGGGGAGTGAATAATTCTAACAACACTTCAATCATTCTTTCTAACAGTAAACTGGCTGACCTCTGGGTGGAAGACAAAATGATAAATCTGCAAATGAGGCAGGGGGTC
>NW_015168071.1:51335-55389 GCF_001447785.1 Gekko japonicus
GAAAATGCAATTTATTTAAAAGAGATAGAAACATAAAAATGGTCTGATCAAGAATGAATGTTCTACTGAAAGCAGCCAGTTAAAGAGGAGGGGGGGGGTCGGAGTGTTAAAACCCTCAAAGGGTTTGGAAGTCCTGGAAGAGAGATCAAGGTGTGTAGGATAAAATTTTCAAATTGCTCTGAAACCCATGGTTCTTTGCACATCCTAGCCTCGTTTGTACTAGTTGATTAGGGAGAGAATAAGACAGAAAGTACAAGAAACAAATTACAAAGAGGCCTTTGAAGATAATGAAACCATAAATGGAGACCTTTATCTCCCAGGAAACTAATTTCCATCTGTGTGAATATGTATGCTCAGTAAGCATATATTTACATCTTATTTATTTGCAGAGCATTATATCAAGGTACCTAGCATATAAAGAGCCATGCAACAATCTATCCAAACGTGCTTGTCTGGCTGAAATTGGATCTTCTCGTGTTGGGACCCATAGGGCTTCATTGAATTGGATTTCTAAGGCTTCACAGATACTAGATATAATGGGAAGGCCAACTTGGTACACTCGGCCTTCAATCAACTCCATTCCCACTTCCTAAGCACTATATTTTATTTAAACCACTTTTATATGGCCTTTCCACCCAATCAGGGTTCCCAAGAGGGGGCACATAAAAATTCTAAAACTCTAAAACATTTGAACAAATGAAAACAACATTTAAATTATAAAATATTCCATTAAAAACACAAACAGACAATGCCAGAACCAGGGAGGAGGGCCAATAACAGTTATTCGGGGTATGAAAAAAACCAAAAAAAAAACCAAAACAAAAACAGTCTTCACCTGCTGGCAGAAGAAATCAATATTTATTTTATTTGTTTGTTTTATTAGACTTATATCCTGCTTTCCCTGCATAGCAGGCTCAGGGTGGTTTCCATTAGATACAGTAAACAATATACATCATACAAAAATTAAAACAGTTAAAACACCAATAAAATACAACAACATTCATCTGGTACGAGTTATAGTTCAAGCCTCACAGATGTCATCTCTTTCAAGATTCGGTCCTTAGATGATAACAGTTCTGACCCACTGAGGGGAGGCCCAGTAGAGAGGGAGAGACATCTGCCACCCTAGTTAAAAGCCTAGAGGAAGAATTCTTCTAGAGGAAGAAGTGGTGGCGGCTACAAGCATGGTCGGCTTCAAAATGGAATTAGATAAGCATATGGAACAGTGGTCCATCAGTGACTAGTAGCCACAAGGGATAGATAGGGACTCTGGGGCAAGTGATGCTCTGTCTTCTTGGTGCTTGGGGGGGTCAACAGTGGGAGGGCTTCTAATGTCCTGGCCCCACTGGTGGACCTCCTGATGGCACCTGGTATTTTTGGCCACTGTGTGACAGAGTGTTGTACTGGATGGCTCTTTGGCCTGATCCAACATTGGTGTCTCTTATGTTCTTATTCCATCTTGCAGGCCCGCAGGGCCTTTATCTCATATGGGAGATCATTCCACCAGGGACCAAGTAGAACCTTTGCTTTCTGCTCCATCAATGAACCACATGAACTTTTGTTCCCAAACCACGAACATGACAAATTTTGCTTCATGGTTCAGTTTGTGCCCATCCCTAGACATTACACATGACTTCTGCTGACCTTCACATCTTCCCCATTAACATCTGGGGGAAGAAGAACGGTGATAGGATACCATCCTGCTCAGCATTTCTCCCCACACCATGGTCATTTCCTCACCTCACAACATATAGGAGCCAGACATGATGATGTCACATCACATACCTGTAGACATTTCTGAGGAGTCTCTGGAAAGTCTCCCTCATAATGAGAACTGGTATCTCAAGCTGGCCAAGAGATCAGCAGCTTCCTAATCTGAATGTCATTTCTGCCATGAATTTACTCAGTGGCCACTATCTCACACACACCTGTCTGAAATGCAGGGTTTAAAAATACAGACCTACTTTATAGAATGAAACAAACAAGCAGAGCCTTGTTGTACAAGGGGTCTGTCTAGACCAGCAGCCAACCACATGGCTCTGAAAATGGAGGTTCTCTTTAGTCACTATGGCTTATGGCCTTTGGTGAACTTTTGCTCCACAACTCTTTTTTACCCCCTTTCAAAACTATCTGTGCTTATTGGAATCACTATATTGATTGGCAGTGAACCCCACCATTTAACAGTTCCAATAATCCTTCAAAGCATTACGGATCCTTCAAAGCATTATGGATATAAATACTAAGTTTTATTATCACAGTGTCAAAATTTTGGCCTCAGTGAAGCCAGCTAGCTTTGGTGTTTCCCACACGGAGACAGGCTTGTGCAGTTTCTCCATTGCTACTGCAGCTGCCAATAGAACACAGTGGCGACGGGGCTCTGCAGGGCAGGTATCCTTGCAATTTCCCTGCCCCAGACTCACAACACTGGGGCTTTCCCACTCCCTCCTCCTTAAATTGGCAATACTGTTACAATGTTATAACAATCTCTGTGTCGGGTTCAGTGAATTCCCAGCTATCGTTTTGCTTAAAGTAAATCTTCAGCCCCCTTCATTGCACAGATGTAAGGAGAAAGGTGTATCACTGCGACAAAAGGGGCTAAACACTTTTCTTTCTTTCTGGGAATTCAGAGAACGTGATACACAGATACATATACTGACAGAATGATATTAAACTGCTTTTTTTTTAAACTCTCAAAAATGCCTCTGGTGGTCGTAGGGAAATGGCTGCTAGGTGACAGGGGCAGGGGGGATATACCTACCTTGTGGGCTGCGAGGCCAGGGAAATCTAAACTTTACCAACAACACAGTAGCCGTCCTGTCTTTTTTGCAGTCTTTCCCAAAACTTTATTGCAAAGCAAGTTTGTGAAAGACCGGGGGGGGGGGGGGCGAAGGGGAAACCTGGAAATGCATGGATGCAGTATGATGCAGTGGGGAAGTGGGGTCCCCCCCCCCCCGCGGACTTCTCAACAGTCTCAAACCTGGGGGAAATGGCCTATTTGAGAATGTTCTGAGCAAAGCATCGAAAAGGAGACATTCGCTCCGTCTCTGCAAACCTATTTGTCCGCCTTTCTTATTATACCACATCTTTAAATGCAAGTGAGAAGAAACACATCTCCCAACATAAACACTTATGCCTCATTATAAAAATCTCCCAACCCATCCTTCTTCTGAAATTAAATCAATCATTTCTTTGCTTTGCATGTGTTCTGTAATTGCAAAAAAAGAGACGGGGACGGGGGGAGAGTACGGTGGAGTCAATAAGAATGTAATGTTTCCTCTCTCAACTAGCTTCAAATGAAGATTGAAAGATACATTGTTATATTTCTACTGTTAATGAGAACAGCATCACACAGAAGTGCAATGCTTAACTGGTAAGCCTGTGCTGTGTTTCTTTTTCAGCTCAGCTAAAGACAAGACCCTTGGTCCAGTGCTCCAGTGCAATCAGGGCACAAATAGAAGGGGACATGTTGTGTTTACTAATGGTGTCTCATTATTTCACTGAGCTAACGATACAACATGGCAAAGAAGAAGAAGAAGAAGAAGAAGAAGAAGAAGAAGAAGAAGAAGAAGAAGAAGAAGAAGAAGAAGAAGAAGAAGAAGAAGAAGAAGAAGAAGAAGAAGAGGAGGAGCCAGTTTATAGTGGCTATTTGTCCAGGTCCTAGGATTTGGTATCAAGCCTAAGTGGGGGGGAAATGGGATATTTATGTTATTTGTATTTCTGTTAGTCATTGTTTGCCTTTCTCACTGAGACTCCAGACAGATTACCCCATGGGTGCGTTCAGACGGGGGCTTTCTGCCGGCATAAACGCGATCACACTTACCTCCATTTTGCGGTTCCCATCGGTGTACGCCCGGTCACACGCTGCGGGCGTCGGCATTTTTTTTTAAAACACAGTTTGAGCATGTGCATAGGCAGCCATTCACAGAATGGCGATCTTTGCGCATGCTCAACCCCCCCCCATTACATTTAAACTTTAAAGGTAAGGACTTACCTTTAAAGTTTAAAGTCCAAACTGGCCTCCCTTAAGTCCCGGACTCCTCCGGATAGGTAAAGT
>NW_015168071.1:55458-61244 GCF_001447785.1 Gekko japonicus
CAGGGTACATAGGAAGCAACTGTTGCACTCAGTTTACCACCACTTGAGACCTAGAGGCAGAGTGCAATGGTGTAAAGGGCTTTACATCGGTTAGGGACAGGAGGCAGATGTTCGCCGTCTGAACGCCGGTGAGTACAGCGATTGCAACCGGCACCTATACCGATGTAAAGCCCCCGTCTGAACGCACCCAGTGTGGGTAGTGGTAGCCAAATGAGAAGCAACCAACTACGAGACAAGCAGGCAGTTTATGCCACATGTTGGGTGACAATAAGGAAAGCAGAGAGAGAGTTAGGCAGATCTGACCCACGTGGCACAGTCCATTTGAAAATTCACCACCATAAACCCAAATTACATGATAGGGAGCTGTGCCAGAGGAATGCCTTGTTCCTGTGCAATTTCAATCAGGCTGGCACAACAGAATTTTCCAGAGGATTGGGCCACATGGGCCACCATGTTGAATTTCCTCCCTCTCCACTAACAACTGTCAGGGCAACTGGGAATCAGCCTGACCAGGAATCCTGACATACGTGGTAAAAGCTCTTTGATGGAACATCCTACCAAGGATGGGAGGCTGTACAATTGGACAGAGGCTCCTGGTGGGGAAGGAAAGCATCACTGTTAATAGAAAACAGATCCATGGGATCTAACCATTAGCATTTGTCCTAAGTACTGCACCAGTCTTATTTGCATAGGAACTGATGTCACAGAATAAGCCAGATGTTTCAAGGAGCACAACTGTCAGGCAATGGAAAATGTTCGGCTGTCAAAACGTAGATGACTACGATTGCCAACCATACAGCAGCAACTCCTGGAAGCTTTTGGGTGGCGGGGCAAGCGGGGGGGTAATTGGAGACACAACATCTCTTCCAGGTGATCAACCGGAAGTGATGTCACACAAACATCCTCTAGGAATTTCCCCAATCTCTGTTGTAAAGAACACAGAGATTGGGGAAATCCCGAGAGCGTCATGAATGCAGCAATCAGAAGTGACATCACTGCACCCATTTTCTCCCATTGCAAGAGTGGGTGAGAGCCAATGGGGGTAGGATGTTCCCTGCTGTGGCAGGCAACCTGGTAAGCCTACAGGTGATTGACTATCACCATTTTTCATCCCAGCTCAGAAAAATAAATTGAGGCCACACCCTCACAGCTGCTTTGTCTTCTTTATGGTAATTCCTGAGAAGACAACTTATGACCTGACCCAAAGTGTAGCTTAATGTCACATTTATAACCTGGCGCTTTTCTGCATCGTAAATCAGGGTTTTTAAAAAGCACCTTTTTTAACATCTAAGCTTCAGTGCATGCCTTTAAATAGACCTAATAGAGGGAGAGGTGTGTGTGTGTGTGCACGCTTGCTATAAATGCTAACAAACTGCACAAGCTGAGGGCAATGCATGCAGAAGAAGGTAAATCACTTGGCATAAGCTAAGAACTGTTCTGAAAAATTCACTTGAGCCTTGATCTGGATCCAATCCTTTCTACTTAGGTTCAAACAAGCTTGAACAAATACCGCCAGTTCCTTTTGCTTGGTTCCAGAAGGCCCCTAGCTAGGAGGAAATCCAATTTATGGTCCAGAGGGTCTGCAAATCTCACCTGGACATCTGCTCATTTTGTTCCACCCTAATCTCAAGAGGGTTTGCATGGGCTGCCCAGCCTCAGGGTGCAGTGGTCTAAGGCGGAGTCACTCTATCACGGTCCCACACTATGCAACAATTTCTGGACATATTTGCTGACACTATGCAACAATTTCTGGACATATTTCCAGGAAGCCAGAATACGAGGACAGAACCAGAATGGACACCCTGCTCAAATCGTATTCTCTGTACTGACAGATTCAGTACAGAGAAAGCAAAGACAGAGAAAGACGGTACAGTCTGGAGATGAGGAAGGGGCTACAATCAACCAGAAATAGGGCTTTGTTGGTCTTAAAAGTGCCACTGGGCTTAAACTTTGTTCTAGGGCTTATCATGTTCCCGTTGAGGCAGGATCAGTGTCAGTTTGGTACCTAGAACACAGATCAACAACCCATTGACACAGTACTAAGGTCTATTCACCGTTTCTCCCATCCATTTTAACCTTACAGATATTCTGGGTCCATATTACTTCCTTAACACTTCAGTTATGAGTGGCTGTTTTATTAGAGGGGAGAGGTAAGGAGGCTGTTAAGCAACCTGTTGTCTTATTTCTCTTCTCTGCCTTGAGAGAGAGAGAGAGAGAGAGAGAGAGAGAGAGAGAGAGAGAAAGAGAGACTTGATAGAATTGAGTCTTATGCTTCTAATATGACCTCAACTATTATGTCCAAGTCAGTCAATCACCCACCTGCTGAAGATTCTGCACTGCCCGATTCATAGCACTGTGCTGTCTTACAGTGCCCTTGTCTTCTCACAATTCCATATGTCATAGTGAATGGATATTAGGGTTGCCGGGTCCTCTTTGCTCACCAGTCGGGGTGGGAGAGAGCTCTCTGGGAGTGCAGGGGGTGGGGCAACATTGCCACACATGACGTCCTTGGTGTGATGATGTCATGCAGAAGTGACATCATCATGCCAGGGATGTCATGCAGCAACACTCTGATATTTTGGGCAAAACTCTGGTAACCAGAGCGTTGCTGTGCTGTGTCCCTGGTGTGATGATTTCACTTCCATGTGGCATCATCACACCGGGAATGTTGTGCCAGGTGGTTGGGGGTGGGGTTTCCCATGTCACAGTTGACAACACTAAATATAACAGTGATAATAGTGTAGAAACCTGTCCATAAATAGGAAACACGTGTTGAGGGCATCACAGAAATGCTGCATATCCTTCCTTCCCTATTTCAAGCTCTTCAAAAGCTTTTTCTTCCTTCCTTCCTTTTTTCTTTTTTGGTTTTCACTCCCCTCACAGCCTAGTTGCTTCCCTCAGTGCAGCTCTCTGCTCCCTCTACTGCCTACCATCATAGTAGAGTTGAAACGGCTTTTCTGCCCTTTGTCGATATATTTTGGGCAAAACTCTATGGTAACCAGAGCGTTGCTGTGCTGTGTCCCTGGTGTGATGCTGTCACTTCCATGTGGCATCATCACACCGGGAATGTTGTGCCAGGTGGTTGGGGGTGGGGTTTCCCATGCCACAGTTGACAACACTAAATAGAACAGTGATAATAGTGTAGGAACCTGTCCATAAAGAAGAAACAGGTGTTGAGGGCATCACAGAAATGCAGCATATCCTTCCTTCCCTATTTCAAGCTCTTCACAAGCTTTTTCTTCCTTCCTTCCTTTTTTCTTTTTTGGTTTTCACTCCCCTCACAGCCTAGTTTCTTCCCTCAGTGCAGCTCTCTGCTCCCTCTACTGCCTACAATCATAGTAGAGTTGAAACGGCTTTTCTGCCCTTTGTCGATTTTCTAAGATAGGAAGGCAGAGAAATAGATGAGGCAGGGAGCAGCGCGATGTAGCAGAAGTGCCTTGAATGTGCCTGACAAATTACTCTCCCTCACTGCCCTCACTATCCCCCCCCCCTTGCTGGGGAATGACTACTCGCATTGTGGTGACTAACAATCTGTATTCCGTTCCAGCTGCGAGCTCTGCACAGTACTTTTTGTGGGCCAGAAGGATCGTTTCTCATTCCTCCTAATGTGTTTTCACACACAGCTACATGATCGTGTATCAGCTATCACATTTTAACAGGGAGGTTCAATATTTTTCAGACTCGGAATTTGCTTGAGCTGAGTTCTCTCTGGGGGAAGAAAAGGGCACTGCATTTGCATAAATATCAAGCACACTTTTAAAGATAGCTTAGGGGGTTCTTTTTTCCCTCTCTTTTTCTTTCTTTCTTCGGCTTAAGTATTTGCCAAGGTTGTGCTGGAGTGGAAAAAAGCTCATCGCCAGTCTGCACTTTCGATGTACAGTCCAATCCAAGATTATCCGACATTTCCCCCTTCTGTTTGCGGCACCCATACGCAAACAGGTTCATTCACAGGAACTGCCTTTGTGGCAGACTCTGTAAGATGGCCCACAGGTTTCCTGGGCATTTGCATGTCAGAGCTTGCATCCCTCACACTTGAACATGGGTGTCTAACAGATGCTCCCACCTTGTGCATTCAAGGGGGAGCAGGAGTAACCCCAAAGTAAGAGTTTCCTAAAAACAATGACATGCAAGTTCCATCAGCAAGGAGTTTCTTCCTGCTACTGACATCTGCACAGATTCAGGTAAGCACCCTATTTTAACCCCAAAACACACTGAAACAACAAACCAGTCAGGAAGGTAAAAAGCCAGCAGTGAAGTGGGGGCTATTCAGCATTTTGCAGGGAGTGCCAAGTGTTTGATTACACTGGATTGGAATTAAGTGTGTGTGTGTGTGATGCACAGAGCTCTTGGCCCCCAGGAAGCAGGTTTGCTCCCTTGAGGCTAACGTTGCTGACCTGGAGAAGCTGAAGGAGACAGAGAGAGGTATGTGGATGAGACCTTCAGGGACCTAATAGAACAGTCGCACTCCTGTGCTGACCATTTGTCTGCTGTTGTGGAAATTGGGGGTCTCAGGGCTGGAGGACATCAAGCTGAGCAGGAGAGATATGATCCCATCTAAGGGATGAGACGGGATGATGCTTGGATGATGGAGCAATATCCGCTGGGATTGCAGATACCCCTCTGGGGTTGGGAGGAGGCGGGCTTTTGGTAGTGAGTGATTCAGTTATTAGGAATATAGAGTGGGTTCTCTCACAGGCATTTTGACCACATGATGATTTGTCTGCCTGGTGCAAAGGAAGCTGTCTAGATAGGTTGACAGATACAACGAAGGAGGAGCCATTTGTCTTGGTGCATTTTGGCATCAAAGATTCCACCACCCCTGGCCCTTATCCAAACAAAATACTGTAACAAAACAAAGCACTTGGCTGGCTGCTATCATGCATCCATAACAGTAAAAGAATCTACATGTCCATCTGTCCGTCCATTTGTGGTAGGCATAACTCAGAAAATAAAACTAGGAATCTCAAAATTGGCCACCAGCTTCAGGATGATCATGGGAGTTCCAGGGCCAAAAATGAAAGGAAGTGAAATATCCTGGTCCAGGTTATCTCCACCACCACCCATATTATTTGCAATGGAAGTAATGTTTACCCCCCTATGTACAGTCAGAACTGCACTAGATTGAAAAAAAAAAGTTCATTCAGTGAATACAGCATGACACTGGCTTCAGGGGCCCTCCGGATAACTTGCCTTTCTGAATTTTGGCCTCCCAGCCCCCCCCCCCCCCCCCAGCATAGACATATTTAAAAGGGAATTGGACAGATTCATGGAGGGTAGGTCTGTCAGTGGCTACTTGGCATGGTGTGTGTCTAAAGGGAAACTCCACATTAAGAGGCAGTAAACCTGTGAAAGGAGGCAACTTCAGACAAACACCTTAACCTCTGTGCTCTATTGCTGGCCCTCTGGAATAACTGGATGGCTGCTGTGTGAGACAGGAGGATGCTGAACTAGATGGACCACTGTACTAGATGGACCACTGTACTGATCTCCTCTTCTGTTCCTATGTTCATAGGTGACTATGGCTCAGTGAGAGAGCACATGCTGTGGATATAGAAGGTCCCATGTTCAGTCTCTGACATCTATAATTAGAAAAGGCAGGGGTCTTTTAGTAGAAAAAGAGCAGCAGGAGCTCATTAGCATACGGTATGCTAATGAGCTACTAGGGTATTAGCATAATAGTTCATTAGCATATGCAACACCCCCTGACATCACCGGAAGTGATGTGAGAAGGGGAAGCAAAAGGGGGGGAAGGCATCTTCAAAAGCCTCCCCTTCCCTTCCCCAGCC
>NW_015168071.1:61324-82584 GCF_001447785.1 Gekko japonicus
AGAGAGAAAGAAAAGGAGGGAAAGAAAAGGAAAGGGGAAGGAAAGGAGGGAAAGAAAGAGGCTCTCCCACCCCCCCACTCAAGCCTCCGCCACCCCCCATGGATACCTTACTTGCCCCGGGAGGCAGCGGGGGGCCTCTTCTGGTCTCCTCCGGGCCACAGCGCTCTGGCACGGGCCTGGGAAAACAGCAGGGGGGCTCTTTTGGCCTCCTCCAGGCTGCAGCGCTCTGGCACTGGCCCAGGGAGGTGGCGGGGGGGCCTCTTCTGGCCATCTCCAGGCCGCAACGCACTGGTCCAGGGAAGTGGGGGGGGCTCTTTTGGCCTTCTCCAGGCCACAGCACTCTGGCGCAGGCCCTGGGAAGGCGGTGACGGGCCTCCTTGGGCCGCCCTGGGGCTGCAGCGCTCCAGCGTGGGCCCTGGAAGGCCGGCAACAGGCCGTAACGGGGGGAGCTGGGGGTGGGGCTTGCTGCCACCACCATTTTGCCAGCTCCTGGGCTCCTGGAGTGGCGCTCCAGCACGCTCCGGCCCCAAAAGACCCCTGATAAAAGGTCTCTAGAAGCATGGGTTGAGGAGTTCCTTTCACTGTTTGGGACATAGAATAGTCTATAGTGAGCTAAATGGACCAGTTATCTGACTTCATATAAGGAATTGCATATGTTTCAGGTGATACAGGGCCTTAGAATCTAAAGACTGAGGCCTAGTTCTCAGGACCTACCTAGATGGAACAAAGGGAAGCCCATGATCACAAACTCCAAGCACATACCTGCTGACTTCAGGGGGGGGGGGGATCATGTGGTTAGGCTCTGAGAGGAAAGCAGCACATCTTACTATTAAACAACACAGTTGTTCTCTTCCAGGAGCTCTGGCTGATTACATCATTGCCGTTTTCTCCAAGCGAACTGATTTCTGTCATCTGAATATAAGTTAGGCTTGCCAAGCCCCCACTGGGGGCGGGTAAATTCCCGCCCGGGAGGCCCGTTACCCGCCTGTGGCAGATCGGGCCCCGGGGGGATCTTCACCCCCTGCCAGAGGGCGTCCCCAATGTGATGATGTCATCTGGAGGTGACATCATCAACGCTGGCCACGTTGTGGGGAGGACACTCTGTGAATCGAGGGGAAACTCTATGGTTTTCCCTCGAGTCACAGTGCCCCGCCCCCACTGTGGGCGACGCGGTGACGTCAGTTCTGGGGAGACTCCCGACGGAGCCTGGAATCAACCCGCTTTGAAGGTAAGTCGACTTGGCAACCCTAATATAAGTTGCAGTTCTGGGAAATCTCTAGGCCCCACCTTGAGGTTGGCAGCCCTAACTGTACCTGTTTACGTGCTCTAAGAGGGTCTGACAGAGCTGTCGTTTGCCTCAGTTGAAGGGAAACACAGGCCCACAATGGGACAAAAAAACAAGTGTGAAGATCCATTCTAAAGAATGGAGGGGGAAGGGTTGGACTTTTAAAAAAAGTATCTTTTGACTTAGTGAGAGATTATTGTTTCACCAACCCATCTCCTCAACATTCAACCATTCAAGTCAGATTTTACAAGTCATTCTGCTCTTCACCAGAACTATTTTCAGAAGAGAACCAAGTGTTTCGGCTCATTGCTTCCTGGGTAGGGTTGCCAAATAGCTTAGATGTCCAGCTTTTTGTCTAGATTCTGGGCATGGAACCCAGTGCCTGATCAAGCCATTAGCTGGCCCAGATCCCTAGTTTTTACTTTTTTTAAAAGAACAAGTTTCTAGCTTTCAAGAGATTGGAAAAGGTGCATGCAGAATTCTGCCAAACAAACACTAAGCTTACTCACGCCTTTCATTGTTTCTAGCCAATAAGGGAAGTGACAGTTATGACTGACATCTCTCCCTGGCAAGCTTTGCCATCATCTGCAAAGAAAGCATGAACACATCCTGGCATGAGCAAATGGTCAGCTAAAAAGATGCTTCCCTTGATTCTTCCCAACTTTTTTTTTAATGACAGTTGCCAGCAACAGACACAAAGCAACTGGTAGACAAGGCAACAATTAATGTGCTTGATAACTTGCAAACAATTTGCATCATATGTAAATGAAGCTGCCTGGATTTGGAAAACTGGAATGTAGTAACCTTACGCTTGGGCCCTGTGAGCAACATTTGCTATTGCAAATGTTATACAATTATGCACACACAAGACTCAGATATTTAACAGAAGGGCCTTCCCTCTAATAGCAAAATGGCTGCTCTGAATTTTTTTTCCTTGCAGCGTTTGATGTGTTCCCCATAACTGCTTGTTCCTAATCCAACAATGCAGCTCTGAAGTGTTTTTTTTAAATCATATCTTGTGTGTGTATGTACGAGTGTGTGTGTGCCAATCAAACAAAAGGGAGGGCTTTCGCCCATGCGAAAAGAGTAAATTGTATTCCACAGTTGAGACTGCTATGAAAACACAATTTAATTTGCTTCTATTTGCACGTGTAGGACCAAAGTCCCACTGCTATCTTATTGGGTCGACCAACCAGACTGTTAAATCCCAGTGGAAATGGAAGCAATTCGTTTTTGGTACCAAGTGCAAGAAAGACAAGTTGACACAATTTTTAACAGTACACAGAGGAAGGAGGAATAAGCTGATGTTCAACATAGATAAGGTAACAAACACAGGCTCGGTTTGAATTTAGGAAGTGGAGGGGGGGGGCTATGGTCCAAGCAAAGAGGGAGCGGGATGCAAAAGCACTCTCATGGTAACAAGATTAAATCCCTAGAGCCACTTGCCTCAATCACAATCAATGTCTCCTCCACTGTGCTGAGTCTTGTGGGATAAAACAGACAAACAAAGAAAGCCATCCAAGAACTGGGGAACTTATTTTGCTGTAATCATCACCTTCTCCTGCTTAGTGTTTGCCATTAACCCTTCAGGGAATGAATATGACAACAAGAAAACAACAGAGCCCTTCCAAAAAGTAAGGAAGAATAATAGTCTGAAGTCCAGTCCCAATCCAGTTTATGAAGCCTCTTTTGCACATCGCTGGCTATTTCATTACCATCATCTTTTTCTTCTCCTCCAGTTTATGAAGCCTCTTTTGCACATCTCTGGCCATTTCATTACCATCTTCATCTTTTTCTTCTACTCACCCTTCCCCACAGCATCTTGGATGTGGTATCGGCAGTATTCCAAGCACCCATTGCATGCTTCCCAGGAATCATGAATATGCTTACCAGGACTTGTGTGTGTGTGTGTGTGTGTGTGTAAGACACATAGTTTAAGACAGAGCAGAATCCAGGGGCACAATGCTTACCTTAATGCTGAGCATGAACATTATCAGCCCTAGCTGTAGGGATTTTTTAAAAGAAGCATTGTTCCTGCTAACTGTTTAGCAGATTGCATTTGCAAAGATCTTTGCAATCTTCATCTTCACAACAATTCCCATTTTGCACATATGAAGCTGGCAGTGCTTAAGAAAAGTCACATCAGATGTACATGTAAGAGAGAGCTTGTCAACTTTTTTGGCAAATGTGCAAGTCATGTTTTAGCCTGAAATAGCATCATTCTTGCTGAGGGTGAAAGAGGAGAGTATAAAAGTTGGCTTGAAGCTCAACATTAAACAAACTAAGATCATGGCACCTGGCCCCATCACTCCTTGGCAAATAGAAGGGGAAGTCATGGAAGCAGTGACAGGATCCACATTCCTGGGATCGACGATCACTGTAGATGGTGACTGCAGCCATGAAATTA
This sequence comes from Gekko japonicus, assembly GCF_001447785.1. Classification (NCBI taxonomy): domain Eukaryota; kingdom Metazoa; phylum Chordata; class Lepidosauria; order Squamata; family Gekkonidae; genus Gekko; species Gekko japonicus. The sequence goes on from NW_015168071.1 coordinate 65,017, forward strand.
AAAGACACTTGCTCCTTGGGAGGAAACTATTGCAAACCTAGACAGCATAATAAAAAGTAGAGACGTCACCCTGCCAACAAAAGTCCCTATGGTTAAAGCAATGGTATTCCCAGTAGTAATGTATGGCTGTAAAAGTTAGACACTAAGGAAGTTCGAGCGCCGAAGAATAGATGCTTTCAAATTATTTATTTATTTATTTCATTACATTTATACCCTGCCCTTCTCCATGGTGCTGGAGAAGACTCAAGAGTCCCTTGGACTGCAAGGAGATCAAATCAGTCAATCTTAAAATAAATCAACCCTGACTTGTTCCCTATACTCTTATGTTCTTATGTTCTTAATGTATGGCTGTAAAAGTTAGACAATAAGGAAGGTCAAGCGCCGAAGAATAGATGCTTTCAAATTATTTATTTATTTATTTATTTATTTCATTACATTTATACCCTGCCCTTCTCCATGGTGCTGGAGAAGACTCAAGAGTCCCTTGGACTGCAAAGAGATCAAATCAGTCAATCTTAAAAGAAGTCAACCCTGACTTGTTCCCTGGAAGGCCAGACACTGAAGCTGAAGCTCAAATACTTTGGCCACCAAATGAGAAGGGAGCACTCACTGGAGAAGACCCTGATGCTGTGAAAGATTGAAGGTCAAAGAAGAAGGGAATGGAAAAGTATGAGATGGTTAGATAGTATTATCGATGCAACAACCATGAAATTAAGCAAACTCTGGAGGAATGCGGAAGACAGGAGGGCCTGGTATGATGTGGTCCATGGGGTTGTGAAGAGTTGGACTCAACTGTGTGACTGAACAACAGCAGCAGCAGCAGCATTCTAGGACTCATAGGTTACCATCCATGCTTTGGGGTTGTTTTATTTTTAGTGTACTGAGCTTGGGAGCAAGGTGAAATGCAAGCCTGACCCTATGTTGTTGTTCCCATCCTATTCTTACTCAGATGTACTACAAAACCCCACTGTGACACTGCTTGGGTCACTGGTGGCAAGCAACATGCTACAGACTGTCCACACCCATGGTAGAAAAACAGGACAGAGTAGTGTGTTTGGATTAGAGAGGCATACACTGTGAGTCAATCAAAAAATAAACAAGGAAACAAAATGTGCGACTAACCACACAGCTGTTGTGAGAATGTGTGTTTAACCTCGTTTATGTTACTGTGATGGATAAGTTCCAGCTCCTCCCTCCAAAGGTCACAGCCAATCCCTGATCCTCTGGGAAGTATGCAAATTCCTAGAGTTTTCAGCAAATGAGAAGCCATGGATCCTCTGCGGGTGAGAGGAGGAAGGCTGTGAAAGAGAGGTTAGAAGATGAGGAACCAGGTCAAGTTGTCAGTCAGGGGTCTGGCAAATATACAGAGAAACAGGGCTTGGACAGGGATAACACTAGGTATGCTGTGTTAGGCAGCTTAGTCTATCTTAGGAAGGTTAGTTGGTTAGGGATGGGTGAGAGGGTCCTGGAAAAAAAAAACTTCACTTAATTTTATCTTCAGAGTCTGTCAAGGGGTGTCCAGACTGGGGAAGAATTCACACTTCCAGTTTCTCTTTCAGCATGGTGGAGGCAGTAGTGAAAGGATCAGAGATCCCATTGCTTAGTAGCAGCAGAAGGATAGTTGGTTTTTATACCCCACTTTTCTCTATCTTAAAGAGTCTCAAAGTGGCTTACAATCACCTTCCCTCCCCCTCCCCACAACAGTTACCGTGTGAGGGAAGTGGGGCTAAGAGAGTTCTGAGAGAACTGTGACTGGCCCAAGGTCACCCAGCAGGCTTCATGTGGAGAAGTGGTGGAATCAAACCTGGTTCTCCAGATCAGAGTCCGCCACTCTTAACTACTGCACCCCACTGGTTCTCCCAGATAGGGATGAGCACAAACAGGAAAAAAATGTGGCTCATGTTGGTTAGTGGTTAGAGCCATGAACCAAATTGATCCAGGAGGTAAGTTAGTGAACCAAGCCAGTTCATGGCCCCACAAACCCCACTGAAAGGGACCAGAGTCCCTTTCAAAGGATTTGCAGAAAGCCCGAAGAATAGCTGAGCAGCAGGGACTGCACAAGAAAGCCAGAAATAGCTGACCAACGGGGAACAGGCTGCTTCCCAGCACTCAGTGGGTTTTGCAGCTTTTGTGGGTGGGGAACAGAAAGCAGTGGTTTAAAGGAGCTTGGACCCATCATGAACTTTGGTTAGCAAACCATGAACAGGGCTCCGTGGTTCAGTCTGTGTCCATTCCTACACCCAGATAAAATCATTCTGCCTCTCTCAGCAGGAGAACCGGCCTGTCAGTCCTTTAGTCCTGGGAATGGGTGTGGCATTATAGTGACCCTTAAGCAAACTGTGCTGATCACTGTGAAAATCACTATACTTTTATAACGTTTTACTTGTTAACCAAAATAAGCTGTTTAACCCTTCTATGGAAGAGGCAATAAACTCATTATCGTGTTGTTAAAATAAGAGGTCTGTGAAAAAAGGAAGGGAGAGAAGGGAAACAGAAATATCCCCTGAAGACCTAGGCTGCCATCCATAGGTCTGTATAGTAACTTCAGCCGGTTATCCAGTCTTCTTAATGTGCACATTTAGCTTTACCGACCACTCGCTAATACACAATTAATGTAGGCTACCCTCTGGTGTGATGGATGGAGGGGTTGTTTCAGACCACTGCCACTCATAGTCCATCTGAGATCCTCAGGAAAGGAAAGGCTACAAATAGGCTTCCCAAGTCCCCCTGGGGGGCAGGGAAACCCTGCCCCAGAGGCCCGTACCCCGCTACTGGCGGACTGGGCCCCAGGGGGAACCCCATCCCGACATGTGCGTCACCCGGAAGTGACGTGACCACGCCGGGCACGCTGGGGGCGGGGCCACAGTCATCCGAGGGAAAACTCTATAGTTTTCCCTCGGATGGTCGTGGCCCCGCCCCCAACGTGCCCAGCGGCTGCACGTCACCTCCGGTTGACATGCATGCAGCGTGCGCACTCCAGCCCCAGACCGGGAGTCCCCCGGTAAGAAGAAATTTCCACTTTGGCAACCCTAGCTACAAATCTGATTAAAATAAGTAATCAGCCTTTGGTGGTAGCTATGTCATGTCCTCCATGTCAAGTAAGAGCACAAAGGACACCATCAAGGGCATTTCCTCTATCCCACTAAGCATTTCCCAGCTTTAGAGCTCATCTGAGGGAACCAAGCTATGTCTCCTATAAACAATGCAAGACCATTGAACCTAGGCCAAGAATCCAGTAGCCAAGAATGAACAAGACTTTTTAAGTGGCAGGTTCAATTTTTAATATATTACGTGTTTCAAATAAATTGTTTTTAAACGAGGTTATCAGCTCTGAGTCTTCAGGGATGTGGCCAAACCATGGCTGACAGCTTTCGGGACAAGGCCAGGCTACAATTTTCAATAAATAACTTTGGCTGCGTGGAGGATGGAGACACTGATTTTTTCCCCCCTGCAGTGTCTCCAGCCTCTCCAAATCGCTCTTCACCCTGCCAAGAGCCTGACATGGCCTAGGGGGAAAAAACGCAGAGTCTTCTCTAGTCCTCTCCCTGGCTTCTGTCAGCTGCATCTGTCATAAATACATTAGAAACAGGAAACCAGCCAGGGAGGCAGTGGGGCCCTTGGATGACCAAGGGGTAAAAGGAGTACTGAAGGATGATAGGGAAATGGCTGAGAAGCTAAATGCATTTTTTGCCTCCGTCTTCACTGTGGAAGATGAGAGGTGCTTGCCCACTCCAGAGCCGCTGAGTTCGGGAGGGGTGTTGAAAGACCTGAGTCAGATTGAGGTGACGAGAGAGGAGGTCCTAAAACTGATAAACAACTTAAAAACTGATAAATCACCAGGCCCAGATGGCATACATCCAAGAGTTCTGAAAGAACTCAATTGTGAACTTGTGGATCTCCTGACAAAAATATGTAATCTCTCCTTAAAATCAGCCTCCATTCCTGAGGACTGGAAGGTAGCTAATGTCACTCCCATCTTTAAAAAGGGTTCCAGAGGAGATCCGGGAAATTACAGGCCAGTCAGTCTGACGTCGATACCGGGTAAATTGGTGGAAACCATTATTAAGGAAAGAATTAGTAGGCACATAGATGAACAAAACCTATTGAGGCAGACTCAACATGGGTTCTGTAAGGGAAGATCTTGTCTCACTAACCTGTTAATGTTCTTTGAGGGGGTGAACAAACATGTGGACAAGGGGGATCCAATAGATATTATTTACCTTGACTTCCAGAAAGCTTTTGATAAAGTTCCTCATCAAAGGCTCCTAAGCAAGCTCAAAAATCATGGGATAAAAGGACAAGTCCTTTTATGGATCAAAAACTGGCTAATTAATAGAAAACAGAGAGTGAGTATAAATGGGCAGTTCTCCCAGTGGAGGGGTGTAAGCAGTGGGGTACCACAGGGATCAGTACTTGGTCCACTGCTTTTTAACTTGTTCATTAATGATTTGGAGTTGGGAGTAAGCAGTGAAGTGGCTAAATTTGCGGATGATACGAAGTTGTTCAGGGTGGTGAAAACCAGTGAGGATTGTGAGGCACTCCAAAGGGATCTGTCAAAGTTGGGCGAGTGGGCGTCAACATGGCAAATGGGGTTCAATGTGGCCAAGTGCAAGGTGATGCACATTGGAGCCAAAAATCCTAACTATAAATACACGTTGATGGGGTCTGAACTGGCAGAGACAGATCAAGAGAGAGATCTTGGAGTTGTAGTAGATAACTCACTGAAAATGTCGAGACAGTGTGTGACTGCAATAAAGAAGGCCAATGCTATGCTGGGGATTATTAGGAAGGGTATTGTAAACAGATCAGCCAATATCATAATGCCGCTATATAAATCAATGGTGCGACCTCATCTGGAATACTGTGTGCAATTCTGGTCACCACACCTTAAAAAGGATATTATAGCTTTGGAAAAAGTGCAGAAAAGAGCAACTCGAATGATAAAAGGGTTGGAACACTTTCCCTATGAGGAACGGTTAAGGCGCTTAGGGCTCTTTAGCTTGGAGAAACGACGACTGAGGGGTGACATGATTGAGGTTTATAAGATTATGCATGGGAAAGAGCAGGTAGAGAAAGAGGTACTTTTCTCCCTTTCTCACAATACAAGAACCCGTGGGCACTCCATGAAATTGCTGAGCGGTCGGGTTAGAACGGATAAAAGGAAGTACTTCTTCACCCAAAGAGTGATTAACACTTGGAATTCACTGCCACAGGAAGTGGTGGCAGCTACAAGCATGGACGGCTTCAAAAGGGAATTAGATAAGCATATGGAGCAGAGGTCCATCAGTGGCTATTAGCCACAAGGTATAGATAGGGACTCTGGGGCAAGTGATGCTCTGTCATCTTGGTGCTTGGGGGGGGGTCAACAGTGGGAGGGCTTCTAATGTCCTGGCCCCACTGGTGGACCTCCTGATGGCACTGGTATTTCTGGCCACTGTGGGATACAGAGTGTTGGACTGGATGGGCCTTTGGCCTGATCCAACATTGGCATCTCTTATGTTCTTATGTTCTTATGTTCATATCCGTAAGCTCCTGCCAAATTACTTAGGTGAGATCTTCCCTGCTGAAGGCCTGCATGATTGTTCCCACCTTTGGACTCTGGCTGAAATCTCTATTAGCCACAGTGCATTCAGTTTCCGTGGATGCTCAAAAGTAGGCCTGCTGCCAAATTTTGCCTAGAGTAAAATATGAGGTGAATTTGGAGGGTACTCTTGTGGGGAAATATCTCTGGAATTATAAGTGATTCTAGGATGGTTAAGAGTGCAGTCATCATGCAGAGTTACTCCTTTCTAACAGGCTTAGACTGGAGTACTTCTGCATATCATTTCACTGTAAAGACTACCAACATTTCTTCAGCCATCACGTACGGGTGCACACTGCCCTTCTCTTCGGTCTTCCTCAGGAAATCTGACCTTGTAGTTTCCTCGTTTAACAAGTCAGTGGTGACAGAACAGAAATGAAAATCAAGAGAAAATGAAAACCTTAAGGATCACCTATTCCCACAGGAATCTATGTACCTGCCAGTGTCCCCTCTAAGCTGAGTCAGTGTGAGCTAGCTCACAGTTTTTTTAGCCTCCAGCTCACACATTTTTCTGTTAGCTCAGGAAGGATGGCTCCAGAGCAAACTAATTTACGCAGCAGCCAAATCGCTCGCTCACAACTTTAATGCCAGTAACTCACAAAGTAGAATTTTTGCTCACAAGACTCCACAGCTTAGAGGGAGCATCGCTACCCACTTTGGTCACCTTCAGAGGCACTGCTTCAGGTTCCCCCAACATCTGAGGATAGATGGGTGGCAACCTGAGAACCAGCCTTCTCCGTTGTGGCACTAAAGCTTTAGAACTCCCTCCCTAAAGAGATCTGTCCGTCTCCCTATATTGTAGTCTTCCTCCAGCAGGTGACAGGGTTACCAGCTTGGGACTGATTCTGGGAGATTTTTTGGGTGGAGCTTGGGAAGGGTGGGGTTTGGGGAAGGGAAGGATCTCAGTAGGGAATAGTGTAATAGATTCCACCTTTCAAAGCAGACCCCCCCCCCCAGGAGGAACTGATATTTGCAACCTGGAGAACAGTTGTAATTCTGGGAGATCTCCAGTCATCACCTGGAGATTGGGAACCATAGTGGTGAAGGGTTTTTAATTTGTTTGACGTTCCCTCAGTAATTCAGATATGTGTGTGTGTGTTTGTTCTTCAGTAAATGACCTTTCTGTGGTTATTATGAAATTAACACAAGAAATGGTTTTAAAAGAAGAAGAAGAGGAGGAGATTGGAGGAGGAGATTGGATTTATACCCCACTCTTCACTTGGAGTCTCAGAGCGGCTTACAAACTCCTTTCCCTTCCCCTCCCCACAACAGACACCCTGTGAGGTGGGTGGGGCTGAGGGAACTCTGACAGAAACTGCTCTTTCAGGAACAGTTGTGCAAGAGCTTGTGACTGACCCAAGATCACATCAGCAGGTGCAAGTGGAGGAGTGGGGAATCAAACCCGGTTCTCCCAGATTAGAGTCCGCGCACTTAACCACTAAACCAAACTGGCTCTCTTTTAAAAAACACATCCAAGAACAGTTATTATAGGGATCTTGCCCCCATCCCCTATACAATTTCTATATCCCCCATAATGAAGCCTGAGATTGAATCCTGATTCGGACATACAAATATCACATCAATTGATGGCTTCTCATTCTGGATAACACATGGATGCCTAAAGTGTTATGTTTGAAGAGATGCCAGATGATACTGAAGATGGATCTGTTGTGACTGAACCATACATATATAAAATTGTGTTTGCAAATACATTGCAAATCATGTCTGTTTTCTCAGTACAAAAACAGTGCAATGAAATAGAAAATGTTACTTTAAGAAATAACAGTTTTGATTTGCGCGAGTAACAGAAGAGAAACAGGAATTTTTCATTTTGAAACAACAGGAATTAGAAGTTCAGGGTTTCCGGTTGATGGCGGCACGCTAGCAGATTCACCTCCTGGACCTCCCGGGGGTGAGGCTGCGCAGCAGCAGAAGGAGGGGGTGCGCAGGATCGTTACCCCCCCAAGACCCGGTTGAAGGGTCGCTGGTCATGTGACTTTCGAGAGTTCGCCTCTTTGCCAGCACGATGCCGGGGGATTGAGGCGCCTCTTCGTCCTGAAGGTTCTTCATGCTGTGTGTCTGAATGGAACTGACGCCGACTGGGCCAAGCGCAGGAGATCTAGTGCAGAAATGGAGCTAAAACGAGGTCTGAGGACCAATTATGAACGTGAGTTCATTTAAAGCATACCGGTTAAATTGAAAAGATAGCTCCCCACCCCATGGAACAGACAGTGAGGCGAGTGGGGGAGGGACACCTCCCATGCGCATGAAATTTTAAGCGAATTGGAGGGGGGGAGCGGAAGAGAAAGTGGAGAAAACTGTTAAGAAAGACTTACCAAGGTGAGCTTGAGCATATAAGCGCATATTCAGAGACTTTTAAAATATTTGCGAGAGTAAACAATCCTTAAAGATGGCAGGAAAGAGGACGGAGAAAGAGAAACTTTCAAAAGTGAAAGGAACAGAGTGTCCAAGACCGGAAGGAACCAACGAGCTGGCAAAGACATTAGCAAAATCCATGCGCCCTCTGCTGGATCAGATGAGTAACCTCAGGGAGCAGCTGTCAACAATGAACCAATGCATCACCACTCAGCAAACACAGTTGAATGAGACGCTTAAAATGATGATCCGAACAGCTGAGAAGGCGAAATAAGTGGACGCCACTGCCCAAAACGTGAAGAAGAAGGTACAAAAACTGGAAAAGAAGCAAATCTTCATGGAAGAACACTTGCTGCAATTACAAATGGAAAAGGATAATTTGATTCTTCGCTTCCAGGGCATTCCAGAGACTAAGGGAGAGAATCTAAAGGAAAGGATGAGTGACATACTGGCCCCAGTGATGGATATGAAGGTGGAATCTTTGCTGAGCGATATGGATGTGGCCTATAGGTCATATTCTGGATATATAAAGAAAAATTATCTGCCTGGGGAAATAGTGATAAGATTCTCGAAGAGGCATGTAAGGGATGCAATCCTGAAAGCGGCATCTGGAAAACCCGTGAAAATTGGAGACAATACTATCAGGATTTTAAAAGACATTCCATTTGAAGTAAGACAAAGGAGGAAGAAATACAAAGACTTAGTTCTTTTTCTTCAGACAAATGCAACTGGATACAGATGGCTAACTCCAGAAGTCATCACCTTCAAAATCAAAGACAAAAAAGAGAAGATTGACTCTGCGCAGAAAGCACGGGAATTTTTGAGAATCCAGTTGGGAGAGCCAGAGGAGGAAAAAAAAAGAAGGGATGGACAGTAAGTCCAGTGGCGAGCTGGACTCGGGATCTTCTGCAGAGATAGAAAGGGGCAGCAGCCCCTAAAAGTCCTTATACATTGCGGAAGAGACAGGGAAAGGGGAAATGAAGGCTGAAGGACTCTGAATTGTGCCTTTGAAACTAGATACTGAGGGGTCTTACCTGTTAACAGTTAAGTTTAAGTTTTGAAAGAGATAATGTGATGTGTAACTCAATTCATAATGGTACTAGTGTGATTAAGAGATAGCGTATATTTAAGCTAATTTGATGATCTCCTCTCTTGGGTTTTTAGTCAATAGTGGGTATCTTTATCCCTTAAATTTAGTCCCCTCCCTCATTTCTATTATAGTTTGTAGTCTTAATAAAAATGCAATAAAAAATTCCCTATTGGGGAGCAAAAAAAAAAAGGAATTAGAAGTTCAAAATCATCCCTGGTAAATAATAATTCTCAGTTCCCTTACCCCAAAGCCTGTCATTCCCATAGAATAAAAACAGCATCTTCTCACCAAAGGAATGGCTCCTTCTTCTCTAGTCCAAATTTAGGAAATGCACTTTGTTCCTAACATTTCATTTGTATCGAACAATCAACTCCTGGAATATATGGCCTTGAGACCAAAGCCAATTCATTTCAAAGAGCAAGAAAGGAACAACCCATACCACTGCCATACAATATTTAATAACTTGAGTAACATGTTCCCAACCTCATTATTGTTTGAGCACAACCCCCTCCTTTAGTTTGAAACATCTTCCTCTCTAGCAAACAGAGGAATTCACTGGCTTCTTGATAACAATATGTGTGTGTGTGGGGGGGGGGGGTTGTCAGCTTATTTCATATATCATGGGAAATACATAGAGGTGTGATTATAAGGCAAACACAACTTTCAACAGAATCTTAATTGTAATCCACTAACGTGATCTAATTACAATGGGGTTGCATTTTAAACAAATGATCTGGAAAATATTATTTGGGGCTAATAATTATTAATTTTAATAATTATTTTTGGGGTGTGCATGTATGGGGATAACTTTTGGTTGTTTCAGTCTTTTACTGTTTCACTGTTCAAACACAGATTGCAATTTCAAGCATTTTCCCCCAAAACCTAACCCTAAATTACTAAACCAGAAGGAGAACACTGTTGCTTCTGGTTCAAACTGAAGTAGCAGAGGAAAGTCCCTTCACGTTCTCTGAAATTTTGGTATGAAGAGGAAGAAAATATCCGATTTGGTACAACCACAGATATAGCTGCGAGGCATCCATTTGCACTAGGACGACAACACCATACTTCAGCAACATGGACTAGAGATTTCTGCAAGAAATATAAATGATGACTTCCTTGGTTCATGGTGACATTTCCAGTTGGAGGCTGCACATGAGCAAGCAAAGAACAGCCATAGTACAAGACCTTGCTGGATCTTTGCTTGGTCTCTATCTCCTCCCATTCTGTCTTTATTTTTTGGCTTGCTTGCTTATGGCTGTAGTCACACACACACACTAGATAATCCACTTTCAATCCATTTTTCAATGCCCTTTCCAACTGGATTTTGCCAGTTCACACAGTCAAATCCAATTGGAAAGTGCACTGAACATGGAATGAAAGTGGATTATTTAGTGTGTGTGACTGCAGTCTGTTTTCTTTAGAGAAAGGGAATATGCAGTCAGATATATTGTAGGCAGGGTTTGGCCTACTCGGACATGACTTGGATGATCTTCTGATACTACTGAAGCAATGCAGGAAGAAGAGAACATGTTGCAGCAACTTCCACATGCTAGATATCCTAACAGACGTCAGTCTTGGATTGCTTATATGTTAAAGCAGAAGCTCTGGATAATGTGGTTCTAACCAATGTTCCCTCTAAGCTGTGGAGTCTTCTGAGTGAAAATCCTACTTTGTGAGCTGCTGGCATTAGAGTTGTGAGCGAGCGACTCGGCTACTGCATAAAATAGTTTGCTCTGGAGCCATCCTCCCTGAGCGAAGACAAAACTGTGTGAGTTGGAGGCTAAAGAATTGTGAGCTAGCACACACTAACTCGGCTTAGAGGGAACACACCACTAACACATCGACTTGGTATCTTTCAAGTACAACACACCATCACACCTAACCTTGTTGACTCTGGGTTTGGGAATTCCTAGAGTTTTGAGTGTGCAGCCTGGGGAGGGTGGGGTTTGGAGAGGGGGTGTTGCTCAGCAGGGGTGTGATGCCATAGAGTCCAACATCTAAAGCTGCCCTTTTCTCCAGGGGAACTGACCTCTGTTATCTGGAGATCAGTTGGAATTCCAGGAGATCTCCGGGACTCAGCTGAGCCATACCTAGTTTTGCTAGGGAGGCCCACACAATTTCTGATCCGCCAAGCCTACCAGCCAGCCATTCTGATCCACATGTGCTCAATAAACGTCCTGGTTTTGCTATGCCTGCCATCCTCAAGGCTGAGCCTGGGATTCTCTTGAAATTACAACTGATCTCCAGACTACAGAGATTTGTTATCCTGGAAGAAATGGCAATGTTGGAGCATAGAGCCTATGGAGTCACTTCCCTGCTGAGTTTACCCCCCTCTGCCCCTAATCAGGCTCCACCCCCAAATGTCCAGGAATTTCTCAACCTAGAGCTGACGACCCTAGCTTCTGCAGTGCTGTCCAGCAGTTAGAACAGGTGGGTCAACCATGCATGGCTGATATGGTGCGTTCAGCACAGGGAATTTTATACTTTTGATTGAGTTATTTCACCATTTGGAATGGTGTATTAATTGCTACATTTTTTTAATGCCACTTTCTTTGTGGTGGGTACATGCTCCCCAGCAAGAAGATGGGTAACTAAGCCTGTGACCTCATTCAGAAGTGTTCAGCTGGGTGGATCACAATCAGCACAAGTTGGTACTGAGTAAACATGACTTACAGGGAAAGTGTTATCAACAACAGTTGAGTTCTGGTTCAAAGCACTATTGGTAGCTCCCCCGGAGGAAGGATTTGGGGTCTGCTATGGCATGCTATGGAATCAGACCACACTGCTTCGGATGTTTTTGTCTCAATTCCATACACACTCTAGCACATTCAACTTGTGAGATCCTCCCTAAAATTACACCAAATTATATAATCATTGTGGCTGTGTGGTGGGGAAAAGAAGCATAATTGGAAACGCATAATTATGTGAGATAACAGCAAAATTAAGGGTAATAAAGTCGTGTAAGGAAGTAATTACGATGGCAATGTTCTAGCAATAGGCAGCAGAGGTGCGCCTTCATTTAATTGAAAACAAAATGCATTTGTAAACATGATTAAGACGACAGGGCAGGTGCTAAATATTGTTTTGGCGCCCCGATTCGAAATATTTGCATGAAGATATCAAGTTGTTATGCTGCTATAATGCCCCCTATATTTCTCACAGGGCATCATGATTTTAATTGCTTACAAGAGAAATGTGGCCAATTCACACAATTACCTGCTTTATAAAGTGACTGCTATATTGTTGTTCAAGGCTAGAAGTTCATTGTAGGCTTTTGGATGCAGTAAATGTAGCTATATTACTGCTTCAGCAGGTTCTAAAATGGTGGCTCTTTCATCAGTACGAAGTTAAGAAAACTGTGCAATCTGGGAATGTACCATATTGGGGTTGCATAAGCCACCAGAATCTAGTGCACTGAATTGCACTGACATTTTGCCAGGGGTAATGTTAAACATAAGTTTGGTGCTCCTCGTCATGCTAAACATCTGAAAAATTGTGAAACAGTTTTGACAAGATTACTAAAAAGAAAGTTTCCCATATTCCTAGTCTGGGTCTGAATTTGTACCTAAGGCAAGACTCAAAGTGCATTTGGAGATTCCTGTTCTAGAAAACAGCTGGTGGAGTTTGGAGAAACCCAAACATTTCAGTAAGATCAGAAAAATGTACATCCAGTAAGGGCCACTTGAATGTATGAAGGTGCCCTCTACTGACTCAGAATACTGGTCCATCTAATTTAGCATTGTCTACTTTGACTAGCAGTGACTCCTCAGGATCACTCACAGGTAAAAAGAAAGAATAGAAAAGAAAGTGTTTACCATAATCTGTTACCTGAGTTCTTTGTGACTAGAGATGGCAAAGACTGAACCCGGGCAAGGCTGGCCCAAGAATTTGGCACCAAAGCAGCTGCTGGCTCTCCTTGCCTTCACTGCACCTTCTTGAGATGGGAAGCAAGCCTCGGACCTACTTTCCTTACCCCTCTGTCCCCGCCCCCACCAACAGAGGAAGGGAAGGGACAGGCTTCCAGAGGACCACCTGGTGTAGCCAGGGGAAGCTCCGGATCTGTCCCTTTCTCCAGCAAACCCAACACCATGGGCTGTTGGGCATGGCAGCAACAGGTCTGGTTGGCATCCTCCACCTCTGGCTCCCAAGGCAATAACCCCTAGTGGACAGGCTAGCCCTGAACCTATGTTAGGTGTACAAAGCATGTGCTCTACCATGGTCTGTCACCAACTGTCTTGGACTGGCTGCTGCATATGAAATTGCTTTATGCTTGGTACATTTTTCGGAGTGGAAATGACTCACCAGGACCTCCAAGGTCCTGTCCATACAAGGCCTTTTGGGCCGGAAGCGGGACGGAACGGGGGCGGAGCAAACGGGCACGATCCCATGGCAACATCTGGGAATCGTTGCCTGCCCATCCCTGTTCCATCCCAAACGCCGATACCGCGCAGCAAAAAAGCACCACCTTCCTAGGTGGTTGTATCCCTTGGAGCGGCTCAAGGCGGGCTGTGGGATCGATCGGCGCATCCTTGCGCCGCCGCATCTCGGCCCCCAGCCATACTGCGCATGCTCGAGCATGGTGGCAGCAGCCCAACTTTCTCCTTGAAAAGAAAGCATTCTGCAAGAGAGCTTCAAATACACAACACCACCTTATCACAATTTAATATATTTTCTTGTGAGTCCAGTAGTATCTACTCAGACCACCAGCAGCTTTCTGGATCACAAGCAGAAATGCTTCCCCTGTCCTGCCTGTGACCTCTTTGAAAGTGGAGAGTCTCCTGACTGACCCTGGAAACTTCATCCTGTAAGACATATGCACTCCTCTCACTGAGCTATGAGAACTCAGTAGCCATTTATCAAGGGGTCTCATATATGCCTACTTCCGATGTCCTCAAAGTAGTGTGAAACATCTCTAAGACATTCTTTTACCACCCTTCAAAATTTCCCAGATGTTTTGTCAGAGAGCATGTCCCTGGAGCCTCATGTTTATCACAGGAGTTTTCACATCTGAAGCGGCTGTCACTCACTACAAGCTGAAGGAAAATGCACGCGCACACACACAGAAAATGGACAGTCGCTAACATAAACTTCATATCAGTCTTCCTGGTGATTTCTTAAGTGCTAAACCACTTCCCTATACATATTTGGAACTGCTGGTATAAGATATGAAAACCAATGAAATTATGTTCCGACTCTGTGCATGTGTGTTTTGAGAAATCTACGGACAATGTTCTAAAATCTTAGCATGCCACATATTCAAGCAAATCCATCCTGCGGTATGTTCAGGCCTGTTGTTTTCAGAACAAAGGGCAAGTGAGGAAAACAGCAGGGCACTGGAAACAGAACTAACAAACAATGGAAAGATGACTATGGATTTATGAATACACCCTTTCGAGGTTTGTGTTTGTTTTTGTAATCACAACCCTTTTTTGATCCACCTATTTTTCTTGCAGGTGTTCTCAATTTGTTCATTTTGCTCAGCCATTTTAAACCATTTCTATCCCATTTCTATAGCACGCACCATTTGTCTGCCATTCATATACCATTTCTATGTATTTAGTGCAAATACAATGATGGAAAATAGGTTATTTTTAACAGGAAGCGTTCTGCACAGAAAACATCAGATAGAGAAAGATGACATGAAAATAAAGGCTGTTAAGGAAGTTAAAAACAACAACTTTGGGGGACACATCAGAATTGAAAAAAGGTATGGGGTCTGAAATAAATGAAATGAAACAAGGAGTCTTCCACATGAGGACAAGTTTGTGTGGTCTCCCCATTGCCTCTGTGGTGGCTGATACAGCACAATGGCCATGGGGCTTCCATATGGCAGGTTTCTCCACATTCTCCCTGTTAGCAATCTCACAGCACTAGCCACCCCCCACCACCACACCACTGGGGCATTTCCTTTTAAAAACAAAACAAAAACAAAAACAACAGCAGTTTAACTTGCCATAATGTCACTACAATAAGTGGATCAGGTTATCTGAATTCTCAACTTTTTAAAAAGTCTGTCCACTTTCATTGCAGAGATATCAAGGGAAATACATATCTCCACAACAAAAGGAGCTAGAACCTTGCAGAGAGAAAAAGAGAGAGAGAGACAGACAGACCTGGGGATTCAGAGAACCTCCTAGACACATGATTATAGTGTTATAATGCTTAGCAGTGGTGGTAAATGGCTGTCACACAGACTAGCTGCTATGAGCATGGGACTGGGAAAATTCAAAATTTCTTGCCCATGTTGCAGCCATTCAGGCTACAATGTTTCTCTAAACTTGGCAGCAAAGCAGGTTTGTGAAACATCAGAGAAAAGCCAGGAAAAACTGGAGAAATGCACAATGCATTGTGATGCCATGGGGAAATGGGGGAAAGCTCACTTCTCTTCAGCATCAAGCCCAAGGCACGTACCTCATGCTGAAAAGCTCTGAGACAGTGTAGCTACATCCTTAAACTTTTGTAACTTTTCTAAGGAGGACAACAGGATTATCTATGTAACTTAGAGCTATGGAGATACAAGTTCTTGAAGGAAGTAGCAAGTATACCATTTCAGGTGCCACACACATGAATATCTATTTCAGTTCATGTACACAATGGTGGAATCCATCCCTGCAGTTTGCTTGATTTACATTTTGCCATATCTTTTGGCTGACAATGACAGGCGTGTAACTTGGGCTACAACAAATTTCATATTTCATGCTCTTAGAACTAGCCAGGTACACATTAAAAATAATAACTCTAGGCTTGAGTCCTATTGGGTCTATATTATTTTTAGATTCATGTGGGTAGCCATGTTGGTCTGAAGCAACAGAACAAAGTTTGAGTCCAGTGGCACCTTCCAGAGAACAGAATTTCTTTGGCCATTACATATAGGGGGTGAGAGGGTTGGTTGGTTGTCAGGAAGGACCAGTTAGAGTCAAGATGAATAAGAACTGGGTGGTTATAGCTGAGATTGGATTAAGGCAAGATTAGCACACAAATACCAACGTTAATGTGTAGATGTGAGAATGATGTTTGAGTCTAGCGGCACCTTCAAGACAAACAAAGGTCAATATTATTTATCATATTATTTATTTATTTTTCGCATTTATATCCTGCCCATCCCGTAAATGGGTTCAGGGCGGGTTACAACATTTTAATAAATACAATAAAATGTAAAACACATTAAAACATGCCAGTTCACCCGCAAGGCAGGATACAAATTGGAAATAATAAATAAATAATAGCAAATAACATATAAAATCAGTAGTCATGCTTGTTGTAGGGAGACAAGTTCATATGTCATGCTCTTAGAACTAGGCAGGTACACATTAAAGAATAACTCTAGGCTTAAGTCCTAGTGGGTCTATATTATTTTTAGATTCAGGTGGGTAGCCCTGTTGGTCTAAAGCAACAGAACAAAGTTTGAGTCCAGTGGCACCTTTAAGACTAACAAAGTTTAATTCAGGGTATGAGCTTTTGTGTGCAAGCACACTTCTTCAGATCCAGAGAACAGAATCTCTTTGGCCATTACATATAGGGGGTGAGAGGGTTGGTTGGTTGTCAGGAAGGACCAGTTAGAGTCAAGATGAATAAGAACTGGAGATTGGATTAAAGCAAGATTAGCACACAAATACCAACGTTAATGTGTAGATGTGAGAATGATGTTTGAGTCTAGCGGCACCTTCAAGACAAACAAAGGTCAATATTATTTATCATATTATTTATTTATTTTTCACATTTATATCCTGCCCATCCCGTAAATGGGTTCAGGGCGGGTTACAACATTTTAATAAATACAATAAAATGTAAAACACATTAAAACATGCCAGTTCACCGGCAAGGCAGGATACAAATTGGAAATAATAAATAAATAATAGCAAATAACATATAAAATCAGTAGTCATGCTTGTTGTAGGGAGAATCCGGCCCACTGGTGCAACTAGGTATTGCTGGTTATCAGTAGGTGGGAGATCGCAACCTCGGAGGGGACCATATGTGGATGCCCGCTGCCTCAGCCAGGACCCTGATCTCATGTTCCACCAGGTGGGGGTCAGGGCAGAAAAGGCCCTGGCCCTGGTTGAGGCTAGGCAGACATCCTTTGAGCCAGGAATCACCAGGAAATGTTGACTCTCAGAGCGTAACACTCTCCGAGGCGTATATGGGAAGAGGCAGTCCCTTAGGTATGTTGGTCCCAGGCCATATAAGGCTTTGAAGGTAATTGCAAACACCTTGAAGTGGATCTGGTACTCAACCGGCATCCAATGCAGCTGACAGAGCACATGCCAACATTAACAGGCGCGCAGCCACATTTTGTACCAGCTGTAATTTCCGGATCAACTTCAAGGGTAAGCCTGTGTAGACCGAGTTGCAGTAATCAAGCCTGGAAGTGACCATTGCATGGGTCACTGTAGCTAAGTCCTGAGGGGAGAGATAGGGCTTCAGTATGACAGAGTTACACACAGGAAGCACATAATAATATAAAATATGTAACCACGTTTATACAAATGGTATGCATACCAATTGGACAATCCCCTTAAAT
>NW_015168071.1:82871-96411 GCF_001447785.1 Gekko japonicus
GTGGTTTGCATCACCCATGTATGCAGCAAATCTCACACATACAGCATGCAACAAGAAGTTATATCTAGGGATGTGCATTCGGTTCATCTGAACCGAATGCACCCCCAAAAATGGCCCATTCGGACCCCTTTCGGGCTGCTGCAGGTCGATTCAGATTCTCTGATCTGAACGGCTTCCCGCAGTTCGGCCCCATTATATCCTATGGGCCATTGAAGTCAATGGCAAAAACATAGGGTATATTCTGGGGGCCGGAGGGGAGGGGGTTTGAGGGAGAGGCTCCCATCTCACAGGGTAGCTGATGGAGCCTCTCCCCAAGACACCAACCAAGTTTGAAGAACATTGGACTCGAGGGTTCAATTCTACGGGCCTCCAAAAAGATTGCCCCTATCCCCTCCATTGTTCTCTATGGTGGGGAAAAAGTAGCTAGAGAACAATGGAGGGGATGGGGGCAACCTGTTTGGGGGCCGGCAGAATTGGATCCCCTGGTCCAATGCTCTTGAAACCTGGTTGGTATCTTCGAGAGAGGCTCCAGCAGCTACCCTGCAAGTTTGGAGTCTCTCTTTCAAGCCCCCTCCCCTCCAGCCCCCAGAATATACCCTATGTTTTCGCCATTGACTTCAATGGCCCATAGGATATAATGGGGCTGAAATTGATATTCGGCTGGCCGAAAGACTCCTGAATCGTCTCCTACTGACGAAACTGACATGCAGGAGTCTTACTGCCAGCTGAAATTGATTCTGCAGGATTCGGCCGAATCCAAATGGGCCAGTTGTTGTTTTTTTTGCACACCCCTAGTTATATCCATGCAGGAAATACAGTCTCCACCACTTGCGAATACTTGGAAACAAATGCTGTCCATTATCTGATAACAACCTGGTCCTAGTCATCTCTTGTTTTCTTTATCCTACAGCCAGTAAGAATATCCTTTTGTCACTGAAATGCTACACCCAGCAGCAGCCACGGAATTATGACAGAGTTTTAGTGGCACTATACTGGATTGCCAAAACATGAGATTTTAGCATGATGGTTACATGGCAAATTATAGTTTGATCTTTCAACAACGTAATCTTCAGGCTTGCTCATTATGGGAAGCCCAAGATAAACAGCCACAATCTAATGCTTTGATGATAATTAAATTCATCCAAGGGGGGTAATGTATTTTTGAAGATCCAGCTTTTCCATCTACAATTTTGTTTTCAAAAGCATTTTAAAAGTCTCCAAATGCAATGCCCAGTATACAAATCAGAGTACTTTATTTCAGTTGGTTTAGTGGCAGGGATATATATATTTTTTAATTCACAGGGTAATTTGATTTGTCTTGGGAGACAAGTGCTGTCATTATCACATGGAACAGGTGAGATATTCCTTTGCTTCAACAGAAAAAGCTTAGATAGCATTTACGTTTGTGTATATGACAGGGGGGGGGGAGTAAGTGCATGTATAAGTCCCTGAGGATATCTTCACTCTAAGCTTCAAAACTCTGTAACTCCAGGATAAATCTACATAGCAAACATAAGTGCCTGTCAGTGCAATCCTCCACTGAATTACACCTAAATCCAGTGAAGCTAATGGGTTCAGATGGGTGTAACTTTGTTTAAGAACACTATGCATACCTATGTTTGGCTATGTGGTTGTGACAGGAGACACCTCATGGTCCAGTTCAGTTAGGGTTGCCAGTTCTCGGTTGGGAAATAGATGGAGAATTTGTGGGTGGAGCCTGAGGAGAG
Source organism: Gekko japonicus (assembly GCF_001447785.1). Classification (NCBI taxonomy): domain Eukaryota; kingdom Metazoa; phylum Chordata; class Lepidosauria; order Squamata; family Gekkonidae; genus Gekko; species Gekko japonicus. The sequence goes on from NW_015168071.1 coordinate 84,599, forward strand.
TGGGGTTTGGGGAGGGGAGGGACTTCAATGGGATACAATATCATAGAGTCCACCTTCTGAAGTGGCAGTTTCCTTCAGGTGAAGTGATTTCTGTTGCCTGGAAATCAGTTGTAACCCCAGGAGATCTCCAGCCACCACCTGGAGGTGGGCACCCTTAAGTTCATTATAATAGTGGTTTTGGTTACCTTACAATAGCCTCATGAACAGGCTATCAAAAAAATCAAATTCAAAATCTTTAATGGCATATGAACAGGCTATCAATCCTCATGCAGACGCTGGTTATGAATTGACACATCTATCTAGATGTTATATATATGGCATTTGTGTGACTGTGGGTACAACTTTCATGTGGAGGCTCTGCTTCACACACAAATATTACCACCAAAGTGCTCATGCAGAGTTCACTGGTGGTGTTGCTTATAAAAACACTAATTGTCTCTGAACATCACCACCACCAATATTAGATCCTGTAGAAGAAAGACACGTCTACATGGGATGGAAAGGATGGGTGCTCCCAGGGGTCATTCCGTAGAAAAAGAGGGGCAGGAGCTCATTAGCATAACTCGTTAGCATAACTTATTTGCATATGCCACACACCCTGGCATCATCGGAAGTGTGTCAGAAGGCAACACCCACCGCTCAGGCTCCACTGGACCGTATTGGATTGCTAGCTGTTGGGGGGGGGGAACGTGCATATACCATTTGGTCTTAAAGGTGCCACTGGACGTTTTTGGACCGGAGGGCGGGGGGAGCTCTGCAACTTACCTGGCTGCTTCTTGCTCTGACTGAAGGCTGCTGGGAGCAGGGGGTGGGGCTTCTTGCATGTGCCCGCCCCCTGGGCTCTTTACTGCCGGAGCTCTGCTCCTGTGCGCTCCCGCAAAAAATGACCCCTGGGTGCTTCCATCACTATCATCAAAGGCTCCTTTACATATCCCCAGTGATTAGCCCTTGAAGAATCTCACTCATGTTTATAGCCATGCACAGCTAATCTGCTTCTGAATCCCAAGCATTCTCTAAAAGAAATCACTTGGCATAGCAGCTGCCTTGCACAGCTCAAAGGAATGAGGAGAACCAGGCAGACAAATACCTTCTGAGTCCTGTTCTTACAATTACCAATCTACAATAATCTCCATCTGTCCTTAAACTAAACAGTGTTGTCTCTTGAGCTTCCCCTCACTCATCTCCTCTTTCATTCTACAATGCATTTCTATCACATCCTTCTTAACTAACTTCTGGGATTCTAGCCAGGACGGGAGCAGTAGGTACACCATACCACCTGGAGCCCTGTTTCTTTTAATTTGATGTGGCAGTTTCCATTGAAGGGATGGGAGCTTGTTTTCAGGTAAGTTTCTGATTTGACACCCCCTCCTTCTTTAGCTATGATGACTGTAAGAGTGAAAAGGAGTTAAAAAGGTATAAAATGACAGATGTCTTCAGTCCAGGGGCCGAGTCCTTCTTGGCCAAGATGTTTAGCCTCAAAACTCCATCAGCTATGACACTGCCACAAACTGGCTGGGGAGAACCTGACCTTACTAGGTAATGCTGTTTGCATGCCCACCCCCCATATGAGTGGCTCAAACCCTGGTAACTTATCTCTGAGTTTACAGCCTGTGAACTTTTCCTCCCTGTATAAAGCACTTATTTTCTCCATGCATAATTGTATTATTTTACTTTTAAATCCCCAAAGCTGTGAATTATCCTCATGCAAACATTCTAAATAGACCCATTAAGTACAACTGATAATAGAGATGAGAGATGGGAAAACTCGGAACATGCACTGTTGTGCAGTGTTTTTTTGCCACTGACAATGGGATAAAGCTTCTACACCCACAAGACATTAAACTGAGCATGTTTTCATGCAGCAACACAGGATTATTTGGGTTGATTGTAGCTATGTGAACTCAGCTGCCACTTGACAGCTAAACAGAAACTGCTCAGCTATTATCAGCATTATTAGTGTTCACTTGAACAACACTTTTAACAGTGCCAATTTCCTTTTAAGCCTTGTTTTATTCATGCTCAAAAGCAATTTGACAGAGTAGCTTGATTACTACAGTGGTCCAAATAGGGAGCCAAATTGGAGACTGGATCTTGACTTGCATGTATATGCTGGCCAATGGCTAGCAGGAAAACTTTTAAAAAATACATATAAAGGCCTGTAAGAACACAGGAATTCCATTGTTAGATCAGAACAAATATCAATTCCAGGAGATCTCCATGTCCCACTTGGAAGTTGGCAGTCCTACATTCTAGGAATTTTCTGATCACTATAGTGCTTTGTTTTGTGTTTTTTAAAAAATCACAGAGATCAGGGGAAATCCTGGAACACTGCATGACAAAATGACATATCAGTCTTAGGTTGCGATCACACACACAATTAGCCGTGCGAATGCCGGGCGGATTTAAAGGGCGCAATCAGACACGAACTTCTGGGAAGCATCCCACACCCATCGGCAACCCATTTTGCTCCACCACAGAAGCAGAGTAAAAAGACACCAGGGAAAGTCCAGTAGCAAATGGGTTGCTATGGGCTAGGAATGGACTTTCCCCTGTCTGATCGCTCCAGGACGCTCTCATAGTGTTGGGGTGGTCTGATCAGGCCATCCTGACTCCGCGCCGTTGTCCCCCCCCCTTCTCAGTATGTGCATCATCACACACTCCACAGGGAGTCCTCAGTGTGGAGATGTCATTCATTGATTCCCCATTTAAGCAAATTGGAAACAATTGGCAAAAATAGGCAAAAAGGCTCACCCGCGGTTGCATCTGATCAAGCAGTGGTGGGCTGCCCCCGCAGTTCCAAAGGACTGTGTGATTGCACAACTGCGGGTCAAATTCATCCATAGGGAATAGCCTCCCCCCCATTTATCTTGCGCATGTGACCACACCCTTAGTCTATTATTAGTTATAGACCAACAGGTCATAAGCAAACAGGGGGAAATATATTAATATACAGACGTGAGAAGCATAGAAATACAATTTTTATGTTAAAAAGCAATGTCATTAAATGCCACGGACAAACAAAATTTGCAACTGCAAGAGTCACATTTGGATCTGTATCTACTAGTAATTTAGCTACAACCTCTTGTTTCGCGACAGATCTCCATTTTTGAGTGTAGGTTGTGATCCATTTGCCATGGGTCAAATTCAATGCTCCCTCTAAGCTGTGGAGTCTTGTGAGCAAAAATTCTACTTTGTGAGCTACTGGCATTAAAGTTGTGGGCGAGTGATTTGGCTACTGCATAAATTAGTTTGCTCTGGAGTCCTCCTTCCTGAGCTAAGACAAAACTCTGTGAGCTGGAGGCTAAAAAACTGAGCTAGTTCACACTCACTGAGCTTAGAGGGAACACTGGTCAAATTGTATTTATTATAATCAATAAAGAAGTACCAGATGGTGTCTAAAACCCCAGAGTTGCAATCACAAAGCTCCTCAGAAAACATAATCCCTAGGAATTTGCCTGCTAGTTCCTCTAGTGACAGGCCATTTATGACAAAGCAACATCTCTCCCAGGTTCCTAGTCAAGAGAGACATTGTAGCATCATGTGATGACATTTTGTCAGCCTTCCCTCATCCACCTGCTGCTATTATGGCCAGGGCAGCCAACCCTACCACCAAGGCACTGTTTAGGGCTGCCAAGTGGGGGCGGGTGGCGGGTAAACCCCCGCTTCGGAGGCCCAATTTCTGCCGCCGTGGAATCGGGCCCCGGGGGGAACTCCGCCCTGGCGTGCGTGTCACCTGGAAGTGACGCAGGCACGCTGGGGGCGGTGCCACGGAAATACAAGGGAAAACCCTATGGTTTTCCCTTGTATGGCCATGGCCCCGCCCCCAGCGTGCCCAGTGTGCCTGCGCCACTTCCGGGTGACGCTCACGCGCGCACACACCCAACGCCGGCCGGGAGCCCCCCGCTCCCAGCGAAGAATCACTTGCGTCACCTAGCACTGTTCACAGCACAAATTCTAGGTCCTAATACACCAGGTTCAATGGTTGCTGCTTCTTACATAGGTTAATTTTTCAAAATCTCAGATTGGTAAATCCAGCAACATGAATGTATCAGCAGTAACACTGGGCAGCTCTCTTGATGTCACAATGTCCTCTGGACACTCCTCTCACCCCCTACCTCCAGCTGGCCCATGTCACTTTTATTTCTTTCCTTCAGAAGTATATTTTGGCTTCTACCTTTGAGGGGCAATGAGCTCTATCCAAGTATAAAAGAGCAGCATACCTTGAGTTTTCCAATTTTGGGCCTATGTTGAATTGCTGTATTGCTACTCCCTGTACAGAAGGCCTATTCATTGCATTTTCCCTCCTTTGTTAATATTTGTCTTTGTTAACTTTGTGCTGCCTACTGGAAGGTAGCACATAGAGATTAAATGCAGCACAAAGACAGAAAATACTCAAGGAGTATTGCTCCTAGTACACTTGCCATTTACCCAAACTCCTTTTTCTGTGCCAAGTGAAAACAAGCAATACACTTCCATTTGCTTTAGCTTTATCACCCTGTGGAACCACTCGATTCGCTTTTCTTGCTTTCATATTTCATCAAGTGGCATCAAATGTCGCCTCCAATAAGACAAGATGCTGCATTAAAGTACCATTATCCTTAATATTTTCCTAACAGACAATGGGACATAGACAATTGGTTTGAGCTGAGAAACGCTGGAGTTTTTTCTTTTCTTTTTCTTTTTGAATGTCAGTGATAGATCATCAGCTCAGAATCTCTCATTCAGGAGCTTTTGTGTCTGTGTTGACTAGGAGCTTTCCGAACATATAACACAGTCTAATCCTCACCCCCCACCACCACCCAAAGAGCTAGAATGAAGCACGCTAAGAGCCATTTCACACATTACCAAAGCAACAAAGCAAGCGTACACTCAAGAGCAGCCACAGTTAATCCTACTTCTCTGATAAATGGACCTATAAGTGAAGCATTTTCAAACATTTTTATTATTCATACTTGCACATCTTTTAAAGTGTGTGCTTATAAGACCTTACGACCAAACTGAAGGGGTTTCTAGGAGATCCATGCAATGATTTCCATGGCAATTTTTTAACGGACAACAGTAACTGAGCTGGTTTCCAGCTCATATTCAGGACAGGCAACAGGGAGATTTAACCCTTTGCCAGGCATAATTTCACCCATTTCCACAAGAAAAGTGCTGCTGCATCAGCCTCATGATCCATTTAATTCTACAACCTCTTTCCCAATCTACCTACACATTTTTTAAAACAAACACTGCTCTCTCCCCCCCAGCAAGAACAAGGTTCCACCCCCCTCCATTTTGTCTTAACAGCAACCCTGTCAGACATATGAGGTTGAGAGTTGTTAACAGTCAGACCCCTCCTCTTGCAGAGGGGCAGTTTATGGGTGGAGAGAGAAAGAAACACCCTTCTTAATATCACCCCAGTATTTGAGGCACAGGACACTGCTTGAGGCAAAATGGATCAAGATGGATGCCAGCCAGGCATCAGCCGGGGGGGGACGGGACAGGGACTTTACAATCCAAGTCAGAGTGGCTAGCTGGCGAATACCCTTTCCTTGTCCTGGAGAGACACATAACTTTAGAACAATGGGTCACCCAGGACCTATTGATTCACTCAGCATAATCCCACCATCACCCCAGTCTCACTTTCCCACACCCATTACCCCTTCATTAAGCGACAATTAATCATTGTTTAAATATTTTTACTTTCCTGATTGCTCTTCCCATCCAATGGTTGTAGAGCCATCAAGCCTCTCATACCATTTTTGTCTACCTCCATAAGTCATTCAGACATTGTTTTCTGACCAATGTATCATCCCCACCTAAGGGTACATTTTGCCCTATAACTGGACCACCCTGCTGCCCATGCAGTATCTATGTACTTGGATCCTCCACATATCCCCACTTCCCTGTGGGTCTACTCTTTCACTTCCCGAAACACTGGCTATTTTGCTCAACTGCTGCTTCCGTGGACCTCTTCAAGATGGGTAATTATTACCCTTCCCTAAAAATCTCCCCCCTTCTTCTCTGTTTTTTCCCCTTAGTTCTTGTGTGTGTTTCAGTTTGTGTATGCATTTTTTGTTTATTTTCATTTTCTTTTTAATAAAACCTTTCTGATTGAACATCTGCCTAGTTTATTTCAAGAGTTCTCTTAAAGGGAAAAATCCTGCTATACATAGGTGGGAAATTACAGTTACCTGCCTCTCGCTCTGTCTCCTTTGCTAATTCCCTCAACTAATTAGGAGACTATCTATTTGGGTAAAAGGGTGACTGGGCCAAAGTGAGTATCCTGGAAGACTGGATATTTGAACCCACATCTTCCACAATTGAGCCTAACACTATTAAATACACCACACTAGCACTCCAAAAGCTTCTAAGTGGGCTACACAGACCTGTGGTATCATTAACCTTGTAAGGGGGAGAGGGAAGACTGACTGATATTGATACAAGAGGGCTGACTTTGGTTGGAAATACTGTATTGCAAGACTGGGGGAATATATAGCTGCTAATACTAAAGATGCCAGCTGTCCTGCCACAGTGGGAGACCTCCCAGCAATCCCCTCCATTGCCTGCCAGAGTGTCATAGTCTGGTGGAGGGGGGAGTTGGGGGGGGGAATGAGTGGATGCACTGACTTCATGTCAATGTGCAACAACTCTTCTAGCAAAGTGATGTCATGGCATCCATAGGGAGTGGCACTCAAGGATTTGCCAAACCACTAAGGTGCATCTTACCCAGTCTCCAAATCCCCCCAGGGGCACTAAGGTGTTGCCTGACATCCTTGGCTACTATCCTAAAACAACAACAACAACAAAAATCTGGTCTCCCAGAGTCAAATCTGCCTTCGCCCTTTAGGTACAAAATGTAATAAGTGAGGCTATTCCAAGAGCCACATATATGCATAAGAAATATTGTATTTTGTATGACACAATCATGGATGGATGCTGAATTTTCATGTGAGTGTTACTATTTCTCATTGGCTGGCTATAAAGCTACATTTTCTACTTCTTGAGCCCTTGTTAACTGAAGAAAAGCATAGGTAGATATATAGCAGGTCATACTAGTTCAGTACTATCTGTTCCAAAGGCTAGTGGCTTACGAGGGCCTTGGGCAGAAAATAGGGTTGTGAGGTTCCTTCTGGCAACCAGTGGGGCGATGGGGGGACTTACCAATAGAAATATGAACAACTAGGCAACATTGCCGGTATTGCACAGAAAGTGATGCCACCATGTGAGTGACTTCCGGGCAACATTCTGGTATTTGAGCAAAAACTCTATGGTAAAACTGGCTCCAACCATAAAGGTTTTGCCCAAATACCAGAGTGTTGCCCAGAAGTTGCTAGCATGATGATGTCACTTCTTGTGCAATGCCAGCAATGTGGTCTGGGCCTTCTTCCTTCTACTGGTAAATCCTCCCATCTGTCAGCTGATCAGTGGCTGGGGGGCAGGGCCTAACAGTGGGGGACCCCCACTTCCACTAGAGGATCTGGCAACCCTAGCAGAAAACAGGGGTCGTTTCGTAGAAAAAGTGCTAGGGGAACTCATTAGCATAACTCATTAGCATATGCCACACCCCCTGACATCACTGGAAGTGTGTCATAAGGCCACACACAGATAAGAACAGAAACTAAGGGCACAGCAATACATATGACATCAATACAAAGTGAAATGCTGCATAAGTTCACACAAAGAAATTAATGCTGAAATCCAACTTCCATGTTGTTTATAATTCTTGTATTTCAACAGGTGGACATCATCCAGACACCAGAGTGTCGACAAGATGTACAGAACGGGACTTACTGTCCATAGTGAGATAATAATGGTTGGTGATAAGAGCTGTTAGAAGCCTTCCTGAATGTTTGGATACCTTAGTGGTGAATTAGACTGTGAAAGGACCACTGGAAATTGAAGTTTGATAAAGATTGTTCTCGAAACGAACGGCAAAACTCGAGAAGTTCGTCACTTTGTATTGATGTCATAAGGCCACACACACCACCCCCAATGGTGCCGGCCGCCGCTGGCGGCCTTGCAGCCCCACTGCCGAGCCCCATGAGGGGCCCGGCGGTGGACCTGCAAGGCCGGCGGGAGTGCAAGGAAGCCCCACAAAGGCCCTCCCTGGCCCCAGGCAGGCAGGGGTGGGGAGAGGTGGGGAGGAAGCAACTTACCCTCTCTCTTCTCCTGCCTCCTCCTGGCTGAATGAGGGCCGGAAGCGGGGAAGCGGGGTGGCTTCGTCATGTGCCCCACCCCCTGTACCTCACCCGGGGGAACTGCGATCCCCCGCGATCCCCCCCCCAAATTACCTCTGGCAGAAAATATTCCCAATGCCTAAGATTTTTGGAACTGGAGATTCCGAGGACAGAACTTTGCATTTTCTGTATGCAAAACTAGTGTTCTACTGCCATGCAGCTAAGGCAAAAACAAACAAACAGACTTAATGATGAACTGTTCCTGCAGAGTTTCCTTACCTACACTTGTTTTGGAGTTGTCATCTACTTTCCTATGCTTAACTTTGGATTTAGACTGATAGGGTCTGAGAAAGGTGCCGCTCCCTGCAGTCTGCTGGCAGCCCCCAGTTCAGTATACAAATACAGATTTAGGTAAATAGCAGAATCCAAATCATCCAATGAACAATATGAGAGACCCAAAGCATGTGTTGTTTTGGCATGTTTCTCTGCACAGTGTTACAGCGACAACGGGACTAAATTACTTCTAAAATTTCTTAAGTCCTGCAGTAAATTAGCATGTGGTTTGTAATAGTAATTAAGGATTGATATCACAAACACACTGGAGGGCCAAGCGTAATCTAAGGGGAAAAGGAATCAACAAACACAGACTATTTCTGCAACTTTATGTGCCTTTTCTTTAATTTGTTAACCTTTGTCTCTGTCTCAACAAGGGCCTGGAGAGACTGGCCACAAATAGTTCGGATTTTGTACAGGGATAAGAATGTTGTTCAACTATGTTGTTATTGTGCGCACATGGTTCGTGTGAGGAGAAGCCAGCAGGGATTCCCACTATCGGACTGGGAGGGGGCAGAGGTGCCCTTACAGAAGAGTGTCAGGAGACAGCAATGAGGATACCAGAACTATGGCAAAATCTAGTGCTGGCAAAAGATGTACTCATCTGTACCCACAGCAGGTTCTACTATGTCTTCAGTAGTTGTGCACCTGACCGGTGCAGCCTCCAGGGTTGTCAACCTCCAGGTGAGGCTTGGAGATCCCTCAGAATTATAACTGAGCTTCTGAGTCCAGACTGCAGAGATCAATGACCCTGGAGAAAATGGCTGCTTTGCAGGATAGACTCTATGCCGTTATATCCCTTTGGGGTCCTACCCTTCCCCAAACCACAACCTGCCCAAGCTCCATTCCCAACTTTTCTGGGACTTCCCAACCTGGAGATGACAAGCCTGCCTCTCCTTGATGCCCTCCAGTTAATACCACTTCCTGCATGCCCCTCCCTCTTCAATGGTGATCAGCGGCAGGAATGGGAATCCTCCTAGTGCTCCACCCCATGAGCTGCCTCTTGTCTTTCTCTGCATTTATGTGTATATGTGAGAAAAAAGACCCTTAGCACAAATATCTATAGTACAATATGATTGGATGTTCGGGGACAATTGCTGCCAAAAAGAAGCAGCAGCACAGAACAGAAATCCATAGCGCTGCTGGAGTAACTAACTGAAGTTTTCCGGTGTGGATGTGCTTCTGGTGTTAAAGATCCCACCAGGGATCCCATGATGAAAATAATATCATTCTCTGCCAGTAAAACAAGAAACAACAATAATGGAGGATTGTAGCGTAGTTCAGCACACAATAAATATCCTCCTCAAATGGCTCTGTTGGGCCCCATGCAGGGAAAGTTCCAGCCACCACACAGTGGATCTCTTGCGCACATTGCAGATGTGTGCCAACAAAGACAGCTATCAAAATGGCTCAACAAAAACCATTTCACAACCTACTTGGTCTTATTCCTTTATCTCCCTCTGCTAGAACCTGACTTCAAAAGGACCCTCACAGTATCTGTTCCTGACCCAAGATGGAATATTCTGTGCTGGAAGAATCCTAGACAGATAGTTGTCAAGCCTGCACGTACCGCAGCATTACATTTCTAAATAACAGATGCTGAAAACAGAGGGGAGAAATAGAGTGTTGGGCTGGTGGTTGCTATAACCATCATTCCCACTACCAATCACTGGATTGGACTAGTCACAGCATGTCAAAAGTTCCCTGTTCAACTTAAAAAAAATGTACAGATATTTTGGCAACCATTCCAATTCCCCACTTTTCAATACTGAATCTGTAGATTTGTTTGTACTATATATGCATGTTGTATGTTTCTTCTACATTATTTTGACAATATTAATCTGCATAATCTATGGCACCAATATGTATAACAGTGCACAAGTCACACTGAAAGAGTACATGAATAATGATATGTATAATCAGGGCTTTTTTGTAGAAAAAGCCCAGCAGGAACTCATTAGCATAACAGGCCACACCCAACAGCTGAAACTCATTAGCATATTAGGACACCCCTGACAGCACAGCTCATTAACATATTAGGCCACACCCCATGCCTTCCCTTGGCTTACCCAGGCACCCCATGGCTGCAGGGAACCCAGGGAAGCTGGCCCTTGGATGTTTCCGTGGTCCCTGATTCTTCCAGGTGGCCTTAAATTCTCAATTAATATTGGGGAAGTTATGATTATTAATTGGCAATAGGCAAATTAGGGTTCACACCAGTTTATACAGAAGTCCCACCTTTACTGTAAGTACCAGAACAGACACAGAGACCATGATTGGTAAAATATAATGTCTTTTACAGATGGAGATGTCTCAGTCAAACAGTACTCAAGCACACACACACACATGCTGATTCTCAGAAATAAAGATAGATCATAAACACATTTGCATTAGCAGGACATTCGTTGGTTGGGTGATATTTACCTGTCATCGTTGATTGAGCCGTTCCAATGGAAAAATGGAGGGGTTAGAAATAGAAGATGGGGAACACGTGCTCTGAACCAGCAAAACCACGTGGACTCTAACTGCAGACTAGAGTTTAAAGATGGAGGTAGGGTATATGGATAGCAAGCTGGACATAAGAGGGTTAAAGCTTCGACAGGGGTCATGGAGAGGGAGAGGGAGAGACCATGTGGTTGGGAAGCATCTTTTATAACGTGGTGTGGGGGGGGCAAGCTGAGCTGGCCACATCCCCTTGTGATACCTCCTGTTAGTCCGTCCCATAAAACATACTATCTAGTTAGAGAGAAAGGGGGAGGAGAGCTAGGGGGTGGTCAATATTGAGAGCTAGTAACTTGGTCTGGGGAGTGGCACCTGGATGAAGAGTGATTGACTCATCAGGCTAGGGCTATTGTCTCTTGATGGCCCTAGTGGCTCGCTGATGAGTGAGCGATTAGTTGCTAAGCAACTATGAATAGAGTCTCTGAGCTGCATGCAGCTTTGCAGGGCTGGAGGTGGGGGTAGAAAGAGGTTGCCTATATGTGCTGGAAGAAACTCCTAATGGCGTCTGGAGTTCTCTGTCCTCGTGCTTTTCCATGGCATGGTGTCTGAGGCTTTGTACAGGCTTATGGAACTGCTTCATCTCACAGCAGGCAAGATGGCTGGTAACTCTGGACCATCACTGGAGCAGCAATGCTAAAGGAAGGTGTCCCTCTTTCAGGTGTGCAGTCTCAACAGGTATTCCCAGGTCACCCTGTTGTACTGTCCCTTTGCACAGTCCATACAGTTCATAAAAACACATTGATAGGCTTGCATGGCAACACAGTCTCCCCCCCCCCCGGCCCACCCCCCCCCGAGGCGCCGGGCGGGGGGCACCCT
>NW_015168071.1:96439-143261 GCF_001447785.1 Gekko japonicus
ACACACAAAGAGCTTTTGGCTGTAGCGGGCATGGCCAGCTCTGAACTCCGTTCCTGTGCATTCCTGCCCCAAAATAGCTCTGTGTATAGTAATATCATACAGCCAAAATCTAACATGAGGAAACAAATTGGCATGAAGGCCATGGGTTTAATTTGTGTAAGGGAGAGGGGAAATCAAAATGGGGGTTGTTGGGTCGAAACAGCAGGGAAGAGAAATTTGAATCCCTTGATTAGGCAGATTTTACTTTAATCAATAATGCCAGGAAAGCAAGCAATGCATTTTTTCCTTGTAAAATTAAGTCTCAATCCTCCTTTCCAAAGCTTTGCACAAAAAACACCTACCCCATTTCATTTCAATGACCTTGTGTTACAGGTAGAATTTTTCACTGAATTCAGATGCTCTGACTGAGCTGATAATATAACCCTATAGATTGTCATTTGATCATTTTCTTCCCTTTCCTGGAGGTGGAAAGACACTGTTCCCACTTGGATTGTCTGTGCCATTTTGAGATTCAAATATTTCGTTCAATCCACATTTTCTCCACATGGTTTTCATTTCATCTCTTGCACTCAGCGTTAAAATCTCTGGTGTTACTTCTGTCTACACATCCTTATTTTTAATCTTTTCTCAGTGGTTACATTATATGGTCCAAGGACATCTTTCTGTTTGCTTCCCCCCCCCCTTCCTATTATCACGTCTTTTTTGTCTCTCTTACCTGCTGCGGCTCAAAAATAGCTCTTTGCTAGAACCAGAACACCTTTTTAGAGTGTCATGATCACCAACTGCAAGCTCTTCAGGCAAAAACAAAACACCCTATCCAGGCCCAATTGCACCACTTACCTCTGTCATCCCCCCTCTCCCCGACACAAGCATACAAAGTGAGAAAGAGACAGGAAGGGTGCAATTTCATGCAAACAACTACATCCCTGAGGACACTGTGACCCAATTTAAGCCTTACTCATTCAGAATCCAGCAATGGCTTGTTTGGGTGAATAAGCCATAGCAGATACATCACAGAAAAAATTCTCATATCACCTCGCATTATTCCCCCCCCCCCAAGTAAAGTTGGTTCACATATTAAGCCACTAGCTGGTGTCAGCTCAGTGGCTAAGAAATCTGAGAAACTGCCAGTTCAAGTCTCACCTGAGTCTAAAATGCACTGGGCAGCCTTTGGCAAGCAATGCTCTCTTAACTTCAGCCTCCGTTGCCAATACTGGGGTAATGATACTGTCCTAACTTAGAGGGCTATGAGAAGGATTATTGTGATATTGTGTGTGGCTTGTTTTGAATGTTGACAGTGCTTTATACATGTTCAGGGCTCTTTTTGTAGAAAAAGCCCAGCAGAAACTCATTAGCATAATAGGCCACACCCAACAGCAGAAACCCATTAGCATATTAGGCCACACCCCTGACAGCACAGCTAATTAGCACATTAGGACGCACCACTGTGTTACCAGAAGTGTGGTCATCCAGCCACACCCACCTTTTGCTTCTTATTCTGTTTACCTTGTTTGTTGTCAAAACCCAGGGCCTTTTTTTGTAGCAGGAACTCCTTTGCATGTTAGGCCACACACCCCTAATGTAGCCAATCCTAATGAGTTTCTGCTGTTGGGTACAGCCTATTATGCTAATGAGTTCCTGCTGGGCGTGGCCAACTCAGGAGCCAGCCAGAACTCCGTTCCTGTGCGTTCCTGCCCCAAAATAGCCCTGTTTATAATTCTTATCACATGGTAATCCAGTGCAGAGAAATCAAATGCTTTATGTGTATGTCCAAATATCCATGCCATTCCTGACTACATCAATGGTCTATTCCATGCTATTTCAGTATAACTCTTCTGATACTTTCCTTGAGTCTTTCAGTGTTTTCTGAATGAAAATTGGGAACAGGGGAATCACGGTTATAAGTTAACAATCTGACCACTGTTTCCACAAATCCTTATCCCAGGGACAAAGAAGGGTCAAGTTTCCTTAAGACTCAAAACTTAGATGCAGCCTTAGAATATATAAACATCCTCCTAACAGTTGTCTACCCAAAGCTTTCTTTCAAACTTTGTAATAGTTACAAACAACTTCTCTCATACCATATAAAGAATTATGGAAAGGACTTGCCTTGGATTTAGCCCAGACATGGTAAAGTTTTGGCACCTCCTTGCTCATCTGTGCAAGGGGTCACTGCAAACCATTGACTGTCTGCAAGTAGAAACACTAGTAGAAGAAGAAGCAAACTTCTAGGTGGGGCCTGAAGATCTCCCTGAATGACAACTGATCTCCAGATGACAGAGATCAATTTCTTTTGAGAAAATGGCTGCTTTGGAGGGTAGACTCTATGGCAGTATACCTTGCTGAGGCTCCTCCCCTCCCCAAACCCAACCTTTCCCCACCAGGCTCCACCCACAAATCTCTCAGAATTTCCTAGACCAGAACTGGCAGTCCTAGCAACAGGGGCTGTCTAGGGCACAAAGATCTTGTCCCCATGAAGGGAATGCAGGGCTTTTTTGTATAAAAAGCCCAGCAGGAACTCATTAGCATAATAGGCCACGCCCAACAGCAGAAATTCATTAGCCTATTAGGACACCCCCCGACAGCACAGCTCATTAGCATATTAGGCCACACCCCATGTCTTCCCTTGGCTTGCCCGGGCACCCCGCGGCTGCAGGGAGCCCAAGCAAGCTGGCCCATGGACGTTTCCATGGTTCCTGATACTTCCAGCCCCCCCGCCTCAGAGTCGCCAGGGGGCATCGCTCTCCAGGCCTTCCCTCTGTAACACACAAAGAGGTTTTGGCTGTAGTGGGCATGGCCAACTCTGAAGCCAGCTGGAACTCCATTCCTGCCCCAAAATAGCCCTGAGGAAATGAAAAAGAACAGTGATTGCAGTATGGCTATCTGGACACCCATCTCCATGGTATTATAGGAGACACAGCTGCACACATTTCACTTTCAACACTTCTGATCCTCTTACCCAACTGATTGTGGGTTGCAGGATTGCATGCTTCTTATTAACTTACTTTCTGTTTGCCAGTGAAATTAAACTATACTAATGCAATTATGCAGTCACCAAGAGGAATGAAAAGTACTGAACAATACATCACATAACATGGTCACTGTATATCTTTGGTACTGAGCGAGAAACATGTACCACAGGAACACTGGGTGTTCCACAACAGTGAAATCCTGCAATAGTGGTGGAGTGGAAGGGCAGTGAATGAGGCACAAGACTAGGAGACTAACAGAGGGGGAAATAACCCAGAAGAACAGAGCCAAAGTTAAACTTTCAATGGTAGGATGTTATATGTTTGTAGATCGGGCTGTGGTGGCTCAGAGGTTAAGATGCTGAGCTGCAGACTGGAAGGTCGGTAGCTCGGCAGTTCGAGACCCTAGTGCTGCGTGACGGAGTAAGCTTCCGTCTCTGGCCCCAGCTCCTGCCAACCTAGCAGCTCAAAAGCAAGAAATTGCAAGTAGCTAAATAAGTACTGCTTCAGTGGAAAGGTAACAGCGTTCCGTGTGCCTCAGCATTTAGTTATGCCGGTCAAATGACCATGGAAACATCTTTGGACAGCGCTGGCTCTTCAGCTTGAAAACAGACCACCCCCTAGAGTCAGATTTGACTTGCTTTCGAGCAAAGGAAACCTTTACCTTTATCTCTACTGATGGCTTGTTGTATAGGGGTATATACCATCTCTCTCTCCCTCTCTCTCTCTCTGCTCTTACAGCTATCACCTTGAGCAGAAAATAAAATGATAAAAGCCTTACTTGAGATTATCTCCCTGATATTTAATTATTGCCCCAATAAATTTCACCACAGAAAGAGTAACAGAATCCTATATATCCAATAGTAGCCACCTCACCTGAGCTCTCAATTTAGGTTCCTTCCTTATAGTCCAACTCTCACAGCCATACATGACTACTGGGAATACCATTGCTTTGACCATGCGGACTTTTGTTGGCAGGGTGATGTCTCTACTTTTTATCATGCTGTTTAGGTTCGCCATCGCTTTCCTCCCAAGGAGCAGGCGTCTTTTAATTTCATGGCTGCAGTCACAGTCAATTTAGGTAGCTTCATACATTTGATGTTTTCAACTTTATCTTGTGAACAGGGTATATACTTATGAGAATGTATAACCTTAGGAGCCTAATAGGTACCTTTTGGTTTATGGGCCTGTATCTCAGTCTGGTAGAAGCTCCAAGATTCTGGAGGCCTTTGAGCTCCTTTTGACAATGATCTTGGCTCCCCCATACAATTGACATGAAAGCAGCATTACAGCCACAAGGAAGCCTCACATTGGCTAAACCAACAGAGATCTGAACATTTCCATCATGTTCACAAGGGCCACAGAAATGGTACACGCCTGTTCTTGGAGTTCGGGAAGCACTAGGCACGACTGTGACAAAACAGTCAAAATCATAAAAGAAAAATATGGACCTCTTTGAAGGGTACTGAGAACACAAAACATTCAGCCTAATGACTGACAAAAAGAAAGAACAAGCACAATATATGACCCTGGGAGGTAAAACGAAATGTGCTTGGCCTAACATATGTTCTCTCAAATACTCGTACAGCCTGTACACCTTCATGTTCAACACAAACCCACCCACTGCACTAGTGACAGCTGTTTTGAAGAAGAATGGCTAGAGGCAGGTGGTGACTTTTACATTAACAGCAACAAAAGTTACTATTTCGGTTGCCTGCTTGCCTAAGCTCGATAGAAGCCACTTTCTAAATCCACCTCAGGCAAATAGGGTGAAATGAGAACAGCCACTCTTTGCAGAAATCCCCCTTGGTCCAGCTCCTGCCACCTTTAGTTTAGCACTTTGGTGAACACTCTCTTTTACAAGGCTGGCCATTTGTTTAAGGCCTGAGGGCAATTTAGGTTTCAGACATCGGTAAGAGATGGGGAACAGAGCAGCTGTACTAAGCAGAAACCTGCCCACATGGGGTTGAGTAGGCCCACATGTAATTAGAAGGGTTGCAGCTAGAAGGGTGTTTATACTTAACAGGTAGGGTTGCCAGCCTCCTGGTGGGGCCTGGAGATTGATCAGAATTACAACTGCTCTCCAGGCAAAAGAGACCAGTTCTTCTGGAGAAAATGGCTGCTTTGAAAGTGCATGTTATGGGATTTTATACTAATGAGATCCCTCCCCTCATCCAACCCTGCCCTCCCCAGGCTCCACTCCCTAAACCCCCAGGTATTTCTCAACCCACAGTTGGCAACCCCATGAACAGTGGCACCATTCTGGATTTTGGTATGTGAGGAAATTATTACACTGGAGGGGAGAGAAGTTATAACAAGGTTCAAAGGCTGGCTATTACATATACAAAGGATTAAACTGTTAAAAAGGCACATTCTGAGGACACTGACTGTGATTAATGTTATAAGGTAAAGGTAAAGGTTTCCCTTGCTTGAAAGCTAGTCCAATATGACTAGGGCTACCAGGTCCCCCCAGGGGAAGGGGGTTTGCCAGCTCTAAGGGCCCCCAACCCGCCTGCCCGGATCTGGCCACCAGGGGGAACTCCACCCCCAAAGTGCCTGAATCAGGTTGATGTGCCTGGTGTGATGATGTCATCGCGCCGGACACGTCATCGGGGGACGCTCCAGCATTCGGGCTTAAAACTCTATGGTACCATAAAACTCTAGGCTCCCAGACACACAGCCTCTCCCCACCACTGTATGCCAGGTAAGGCTGACAAAAACTGGAAAAAAGGGGGGGGGGAACTCAACCCAGGATATGACTACGAAGCAAAAAGGGCTAAGCTAAACCATATATATAAAAGTACAAATATTTATTAAGGTGTACACATGTTAAAACTTTCCTGATTAAAAATTACTTTGTCTAAGATCAGACTTAGACAAAGTAAGGACCTGGCAACCCTGAATCCAACTCTAGGGGGCAGTGCTCATCTCCATTTCCAAGCCAAAGAGCCAGCACTGTCCGAAGATATTTCCGTGGCCATATGGCCAGCATGACTAAACGCCCATGTGCACAGGACACTGTTACCTTCCCACCGAAGCAATACCTATTTATCTACTTGCTATTTCTTGCTTTCAAACTGTTAGATTGGCAGGAGACGGGTGCTCACTCTGTCACATGGCACTAGGGACGGCAGCTCAGCATCTTGACCCCTGAGACACCACGGCCCCAATTAATTTTATATCACATTGTATTTACAATTCTTAGAATACACTCCTAGTTACAGACTATATTCATGCATGAAAACCATATCCCCCCATCTTGAATGCAAGTACAATTGACATGTTTATCTAGCACATCAGCCCACTTCACTACTTAAAAGAACAGAATTAATGAGATAGCCATAGATTGAGGTGTTGCTAATCCCATGCAGTCAGAAACTCTGACAGGCCTTTTGCCCTGCCCCCATAGCATTCTTCCCAAGCAAACATTTGTGTCTAGGTTTTCACTGGATAGTAAAGGAAATCAAAATTTTAAATAAATAATTTCAAGATCTGAAATAAAGTATAGAGATGGGTTTTTTTTAAAAAAATGAAACAATGTTCCAATAAAGTTCATTTTTGACTCAGTGACTGGAGAAGGGCAGATGAAGAAGCTGCCAAAAACAGTCACAAAACATCAAGGACTTTAAAAAAGGAACAATGGTTATGGGATATTTTATTTATTTATTATCGATTTGCGATTTGATTTGAGCTTTATTAAATATTAAACTGCCATCATGTTCCAATCTGTTTCATTTCAAGTCACCCCAATGACCAATATGTTTTGCCAAGAAAAGGCTATCTAATTACACTCCATTATATGACGATAAGCTGCAGAAACAACAATATCATCTAACTATGCAGTGGGGAGGGAGGCAGGGAGGACACCCTCTGCAGAGGTTTTCAGACCATAAGTGCCAACAGGAGCTGATCTGCAGCCTGGAAAAAAAATAAGCGGCCATCTTAAATTCACATTTACCGTTCTATGCTCAAAAATAGATTCCTCCAAAGAGCACGGCTGTTCCACCAATACATTGGCAGAAGAAGAACCATCCTGCACAAAAACAGCCAGACTTCCTGATGTGACTCGTGCTGGTGCTACTTACTTCAGCTGTATGTGTGTTAGATGCTCCCGGGTCACTTCTGACTTATGGTGACCCTATGAATTAGTGTCCTCCAAAACATAATGTCGTTAACAGCCCCGCTCAGCTCGTGCAAATCGGGGGCCATGGCTTCCTTGACTGGATCAATCCATCTCATGTTGGGTCTTCCTACGTTGCTGCTGCCTTTAACTTTTCCTAGCATTATTCTCTCTGCCAGTGACTCTTGTCTTCTCACAATGTGACCAAAGTATCATAGCCCCAGTTTGGTTATTTTAGCTTCTAGGGAGAGTTCGGGCTTGATTTAGTCTAGTACCCATTTGTCTTTTTGGCAGTCCACAGTACCCATAAAGCTCTCCTCCAACACCATATTTCAAATGAACCAACTTTCTTCCATACCCATACATAATAATGGGAATACGATGGCTAGGGTGTGACGCCAGCAAGCAAAAGCAAACTACCTGACCTGTATGGCAGGCCATCCTTAGTGAGTGGACCTGAGACTGGGAGCCCAGGTTTTGCACAGGGAACAGCCTCATTTAAGTGAGACAGTGGCTGAGTGCAAAGTCACACCAATAAGATCATTTGCTGTGCCCCGCCATCACACTTAAGTCGGGCCTAACAGTGGCGCAGGCAGTACAACGCCTGCTAGTAACTTCTGTAGCAAACAGCCATAATGGCTGTTCGAATCCCCACCGCGGCCGGAGTGAGCTCCCGTCCCCCGTCCCAGCTCCCGCCAACCCAGCGGCTCGAAAGTAAAATACAAGTAGACAAATGGGTACCTGCCCTAGGTGGCAGGGGGTACCCACCTCCTGGTTCCGTGCCAGGAGTGTTGTGGCGGCGGCGAGAAAGGCGGCGGTGAAAAAGAACATGGCGGCATCCGACGATCCGAGGAGGCGATGACCAGAGCAGCGGAGGCGGAGGCAGGGCAACGCTACTGCGAGACGACGCAGCACAGCAGGAGCCAGATGGGACGCACAGCCGGAAGCTGCAGTCTGAAGCAGAGCGCGCCGGAAGAGGAACATCAGAGACTGCTGGGATGGTCACCAGCCTGCCCAAGACACTGGGAGCATCGCCAGAAACCGCCAGAGGAGAGACGCCGCATGGGTACTGCTAAGCAACCCCATCCCCTGAGAAATTGTGGCCCTAGTTAGGTAATAAAAACTACAGAAAAAGTAGTTCAGTGTAAATCGCTCTGAGACCCAGTGGGGGTCATGGGCGGTATATAAATCAAAATATGTATATATGTATGTATTGTCCAGAGTACATTTATATCCTTATTTTACCAAATTTCTACACCAGCTATAACTTTAACAAGAATGAAAGTAGTTCACCACCCAGTTAAAACAATGAGCATACTAAGCATCTTAAGAAGATTTTTAAAAAACCCAAAACAAAAAAAATTAAAAAGCCACAGTGAAACACCATAAACAATACTTGGTTAAAGAAAATCAAGAAACACAACAGCAGTGTAAAACTCAGCCAGCAAGAATTTCAGTCCTTGAGTAACCTCACTCTAGTGCGAGGAGAAGGGTTTTCACAAGGAACGCTTGACCACCGGCTGATTCCACTCCTGGGCTGCTAGCAAGTAGCATTCATTGAAGCCAGAAATGCAAGACACTGCCCCGGTCACACAGAAGATTTTGGCCCGGGAGAGGGATGGATCGGGGGTGCAGCAAACGGGCGCGATCTCACTGCAACATCTGGGAAGCGGCGTGCACCCGTCCCCGATCCATCCCTAAAGCTGGAAAACCCACTGCAAAAAAGAACCACCTACAGAGGAGGACTTACCTGGAACGCCGCAGCAAGCGTGGCTGTGGGATCGCCGCCGCGTCTGTCGTCCGGAGCAATCCAGGCTCCCGGCCGAACTGCGCACGCGCACACATGCACAGTTCAGCAGCCTCGCTCTCCCTTCAGTAGCTTTCCCCCGGCATCTGATCGTGCCAGGGGGGAACTGCGTGGCGGCTCAAGGGATCTATGTGATCCCGCCGCCGCGTGTTTCTTTTGGTGTGGCTTTAAAAAGCCGCACTTTGGCTGTACCTCCCCCCCCCCGTGTGGCAGGGGGCACCGTTGATTTGTGTCTGAACACCTCAAAAATAAACGGTCGGGGGGAGGCAACTGGGCATGTGCTTTCCTGTATTTACTTTCCTACTGCATCCACCTCCATTTGTTAAAAGAAAAACTGGGGGGGGGGGGGAAGAGAAAAGAAAAGACATTTATGCAGGAAAGAGAAAAGAAAAGAAAACATGGAGTAGGTATAGGGTTGCCAGGTCCCCTCATCGCACTGGTGGGGGGGATTTGGGGGGTGTACTGGGATGTTGCTGATGTGATGACATCACCTGGAAGTGACATCATAATGTTGGCGACGTCACACAGTGACACTCTGGTATGCAGTCAGCATACAGAAGTGTCTTGATCATTGTTGCAAAGTTGCAGAGTTAGGTGCATTGTTAAATGGCAGTCAGTATGTTTGGTGTAGTGGTTAAGTGCACGGACTCTAATCTGGGAGAACCGGGTTTGATTCCCCACTCCTCCACTTGCACCTGGGTGGATGACCTTGGGCAAGCCGTACCTCTGATAAGAGCTGTTCTTGAAAAAGAGCAGTTTCCGTCAAGAGTTCTCTCAGCCCCACCTACCTCACAGGGTACTTGTTGTGAAGAGGGGAAGGGAAAGAAGTTTGTAAGCAGCTCTGAGACACCGTTGGGTAGTGAAGGGTGGGGTATAAATCCAATCTCTTCTTCTTTTTCAGTATGTGGTTGCTGCATGCACAAAACTAGCAAAGAAGAAAGGCAGACTATAACTAGTTAAATAAATAAAACCTATTTGCAAGATTGGGAAAGAAGGCAACAGGGTACAGCCTGATCTTGTCAGATCTTGGAATCTAAACAGGGTTGGCATTTCAGTGAAGGAAGGCACTGCAGAGGAAGGCAATGGCAAAAAAAGGAAAAGAAAAAAAAAGAAAAAGACACCTCTGCTTCTCACTTGCCTTGAAAGCTCCTTGCTGGGGTCACCATATGTTGGTTGCAACTCAGTGGCACTTACTATTTGTATGTAGTTGCAAGATTTCCAAATCTCAGTTCACCTGAGCAACAAACTGAGTCAGATAGGTTCCTGGGTGGGCCATGGATAAAAACAAAACAAAATAAAGTTTTGTGTTAAAAAAAAAGAAAAAAGCAAACCCTCCTCTGAACAATGAAGTCATTAAAAAAATCAACCAATGACGTCAAAAATCCTTGGATTGCACCTACGGTGTCCACCAGTGATACGGTAGAGATTTGGAAATGATAAGCCTTGGGATTTGAGACAATCCCCAAGACAGATCTCACATATTAGTCTGTTTTATCAACAATTTTATGAATGGGGAATAAACTATAATTCCTATGAGGCAGTAGGATATGCGGTTTGTTCCAGACTGGGGTAGCTCAGCAGCTATGAGTGGATACTGATTGGTGCTGCCATAAAGGATACAGATGCTGGAGAAGCAACAACCTGTTAAGAGCCTAATTACTGTAAATAGGACTGATAGAGTAGTTTCGTTCACTTGTACTCTAGGGGGAGCTGTGGAGCATTCACTAATGCTTAGGGTTTCTTGAATGTTTTTCTCTTGCAATTTAGCCAGTTTGATGTAGTGGGAGAACCGGGTTTGATTCCCCACACTTCCACTTGCACCTGCTGATGTGACCTTGGGTCAGTCACAAGCTCTGGCACAGCTGTTCCTGAAAGAGCAGTTTGTGTCAGAGCTCTCTCAGCCCCACCCACCTCACAGGGTGTCTGTTGTGGGGAGGGGAAGGGAAAGGAGTTTGTAAGCTGCTCTGAGACTCCAAGTGAAGGGCGGGGTATAAATCCAATCTCTTCTTCTTCTCCTCTTGGCATTCAGGTGCCTGAGGCCTGGCCCCCACTCACCAAAAGCATTTATAAGGATCCTTTTAAATGCTTTTGGCGAGCAGGGCTGATTGTACCTGATTTCCAAGCAGCAAATTGCTACTTGGAGTTCAGGTGTGCACCCAGTGGCTACCCCTCTCCCTCCTGCAAGATTTAAAGCTGGTCATGTGCTCCCTCCAATCAGCTGGAGGGCCCTTTAAATCTCACAGGAGGGAAGGGAGACAGGTGGCTGTGGGTATTTTTTTGTTGAGGGCAAGGCTTAAGGGCAGAGCTTGCCCCACTGGCCAACGACAGAAAGAAGCCTACAAAAGTGGGGGAACCCTACTCCATCATGTTGGGGTGGCCACTATAAAAGCTCTGCTCCTAGTGGATACTGCTCTGGAAACCATCTGAAATTGTGCTTTGGACAGTACCTTAAGGAATGGGAAGGTTAATGGGAGAGAAGACCCCCCTGAATGACTGTGAAAGAGAAGAGTGCATGTCATTTTGAGCTCCCTACAGTTGTACAGAGGGCATTTGACCATTTCTAAGGGAGCAGATCAAGAATATCTATTATTTATCTTTTTGAGCAAAATATTCCAATTTAAACTCTTCTCCCCACCCACCCTGAAAAATATGATGCCTCAGTAATCAAAAGCTTGGAAAACAGCCCTGACTTGGATAACCCAGGCAAGCCTGATCTCCTCAGATCTCAGAAGCTAAGTATTTGGATGGGAGACCTCCAAAGAATACCAGGGTGAGGAGGCAGAGGCAGGCTATCAAGGCACTTCTCTGAACATCCTCCATGCCCCAGTAGGAGTTGCCAGAGGTCACCATGACTTCCAGGCATGGGCGCTCACAAACACAAACACACAAATGCAAAAATACAAAATAAAAAGGTTTGGAAAACAGAAATATTAGACAGATCAAAAGAACCATTTGTGAGATAAATCACTCCACCAGTTATAAAAACAACATTAAAGCAGGGAACAATCATTCAACCAATCAAAAGAAATTCATTGGCATATGAATAAAATAATAGTAATTTTTTTTAGGTGGGAGGTGGCAACAAGGAGAATTCTTCAAAACACATTTTTCTTACATTTGCTGATTGGTGCCTAGGGAGTTTTAAATTATGTAATTTGTCCGTGCTTGAGACAGGTTTGTACTTTATAATATGGAACATAAAATCTAAAGGAGAACACTGATCTTTAAGTATCTATTTTCAGATCTGCATTCTTTATTAACAGAGTTATATTGATGAATCCAAGCAATGAAGAAGGCAGTACTCCTGCTGTTTTTGCCATCTGGTAAACTTTGGGTACTTCTGAGTTTGAGTTTATTAATATTTATTCAGAACATGAAACTTCAAGGAAAGGACTTTCAACTTGGAAAGAATATAGCAGGTGCGTGTGGGATTTGGGAGAACTGGAACCATTAATGTTGTAAATGATCTGGTTTTGCTTGCCCAGTCTTTTAAAATTTGCCTCCAGTTTTCATGTGGGCATGTATTTATTTATATCATAACCTTATTACATCATACAACTCAGGGTGGGCTACATAAGATTCCCAAGAGTGAGTGGGCATAGATTTGTACAGCTTCAGCAAGACTATTAAATTTGATGCCCTCCAACCATAAAACAGGGTTGTTGGTATGCTTGCCCTGTAGCTATCAGAGGGCTACTTTATAAGGACAGTAGAGTGAGCTGGTAGAATTAGGGATGGGCACAAACCAAACCACGAAGCAAAATTTGTCACAAATTTTGCCCTGTTCTTGGTTCGCAAATGAACTTCATGATGGGTCTACCATCCCAAATGTCTATAAACTTTTAAAGCAGTTTGTGGATAGAGCAGAAATCAGGGATTTAAAGGGACTCCAAGTCCCTTTAAACCCCTGCTTTCTGTTCCCCATGAAAGCCACAAAAACATCTGAGCAGCAGGGAACAGCCTACTCCTTGCTGCTCAGCTGGTTTTCAAGCTTCCTGCAAACCCTGTTTAAAGGGACTGTGGTCCCTTTCAAAGGGGTTTGTGGGGCCACAAACCTGGTTCGCAAATAAACATCCTGGTTCACTTTTGTTTCGGCTACATACCGAGATGAACTACATTGACGTGGGAAATGAACTATATCACTTCAGACTGCAGCTGGGGGCATCATTTTTTTAAATGCTCCATCACATTTAAAACAAACAAACAAACCTTGGTCAGATAAACCTGTGTGGAAATTACCTCTCTCAATTATACATGGCGACAGAAGCATTACCCATATTCTCCCATTTGACATGTCTAATACATTCCTGACACATTTATACTTGCACTTACCTTACTGTTCTTTTGACTCAAAGGTCTTGGACAGATTGAGATCCAACCCTCTTACAGGCAATCACCACAGCTAAATAGTTGCTGAGATATTTGAATGCGCGGGGGGGGGGCTCATCACAAAGTGAGCAAACTAAAAGCTTCACTCTTATAAATGTACTTCTGTGGGTCTATAAAAAGTACAACTATTATGGATTGCTATCACTGCAAATCTCTCTCTCTTGTTCCCTTCCACAAGAAAGTGTTATCAATGAATCATTTTTGAGGGGTACACATGCAGCTAATTAAGCGACTGTGTGTCAAAGCCATTTACAAATCAAGGTAATATCTCATTATAGTCTTAGGCTATCATCTGTGCACAAGCAAATGAAACAACCTTGCTCAAGGTCACACAGTGCCCTGGCCACAGGCAACCCAGCAGGCCTTGAGAGGAGGCTCAGATAAAGTAGACCAGACCGTAGGCATTGTGCCTGTGGCACATCTCAAATTGACATTTTACTTTGTGTAGCTTCCACAGACAGCTATGCAAGTTTTGCAGATTTTGAGGCAGTTACACCTTGAGGGTAGCTATTTTAATGGAAAAGTACTTTGTATGGATGTTTTACCAAGATTGGTCTCCTGAAATAGGAAAGTCAAAACAATTTGTAATAACAATGATGGAAAGATGCTGAAAACTGTAACTAGAGTAGCTTTCAGGAAATCCGACCCCAAACACAAGGAAGTGTCCAAAACAAAACAACTCAAACTATGATTGCATTTTCCACTCTGCAAATTTGTTGCAGTAGTGTACCATCAGGAGACCTGATAGTGTCCATGGGAAGATGGATCTTTGGCAATGTAGGTATATCCCCATGTCAAGCAGGAAGCTAACTGCACAGAATGCACAGCTCACATCAGCCTTAGCATGCTTTCCATGAACTATATGGAGGACATACCCTGATAGAAGCAACCTCCCAAAGTATGCTAAATTTGGAAGTTCCTGTTCAGGAGTAGAACAAGGAATTCCAAAGCAACCTACAGACATTTTGCAAAATTTGCAATGTTTCTTGGTGTCTCTCTGTGTGTATCCTTAGTAGTGATCATTTGTGATCACACTGTCTGATTCCCACATTTAACTGGCAATCAGTCATTTTTAGGTACTTGAAAAACAGAGAAGCCAACCTATGTCTATTCTGCAGAACAAAACCTCAAGTATTTACACATGGGTAGGTAGATAGACCACATACACATGTATTCATCTTCAAGGTAGCTTATAAACTGAAGCTAATTTTGGGTGTGCTGCAGAATTCAAACATGGAAGGGGCCATGGCACAGTGGTAGAGCATCTGCTTGGCATGCAGAAGCTCCCAGGTTCAATCACCAGCATTTCCAGTTAAAAGGACCAGGCAGTGGGTGATGTGAAAGACCTCAGCATGGGATCCCAGAGAGCCACTGCCAACCTGAATAGACAATACTGACCTTGATGGACCAATGGTCTGATTCAGTGTAAAGCAGCTTCATGTGTTCATGTGTGCTCTGTAGGTTAGACAAGAATTCTCTTCTCTGAGTTATAAATGGTTCTCTAGGTGCCTGGATTGAACCTCATAATCCAAAACTGAGCACATCCGGACTCACAGAAGCAATCCAGGCACCTACAGAACCATCTTTAAGAGCTAAGATGAAGTTTCAGACTTGTTAGGACTGGTTATTCAGTGCAATGAGCAGCCTAAGGAGAAAGAACCATTTTGACAGTGAAATCTGATATAACTGGATTTCAAAGTCATCTCTAAAAAAGATATGTTCATCTGAAACTTATCAGAAGTTCAGGCTGGGGCACTTGTATGATAGTCCAGAATTGCCCTGTTCCTGGGAATCAGCTAATACCAGAAAACTACTTCTTGCCTTTGTCCACTATAAAGTTCCCATTCCTTCTGCATTCCCTTAGTCTGGGCAACATCTTGCTAAGGGATGACACAGGGCCATCCTTCAGCACTTCCTGTCTGACTACCTGTACATGTTTTGCCTGCCTTATTCTCCCAGCCTTTGTACCTGCACACTTGATAGGTTATTATTTTTTCCTCTTATATGTCACAACAGATTTTTCCTCCTTTGGTGAAAATGCTACCTAAGACAACATTATCTGTCTTAGAGATTCATACATACATTACGGAGAGATTATGACCAGGAAGCACTGGAATAAATGATTAAAAGGTAATGAACAAAACGAGCGGAATGGTGGCCACCATAATATAGCAATGGAGAATCTGCAGAGAAAAGATGGATTTCAGAGAACCGTATGCAGGACATTTCATGCCACAAAGCCATTGCTTTCAGGCTTTCCATTTACTACAGTTTTGCTGTCATGGCTAAATGGTAAATTGACACCAGAATGGTCCCTTTTTATTGCTGAAATTTATCATAACATAACTATTATAGGAGAGAGTTCCAAAACGATGCTGTCAGCACAATGTTGTTTTTGCACAGTAGACAAACTTGGTTAAAAAAAATAAATAAATCAGAATTGGAAAACTGCATCCAAGTTCCTGCAAGTTGCCCAAAAAGTGACAATAAACTGGGGCGGGGGACCATATAATAGTAAATTACAGTTTTTGGTGAGCAATCTTGATAGTCTTTTGTCAGTTTTCTTTGCAATAAATAATAACAAAAAACTTTAGATATTATTTTACACATTTTTGAAAGCACAAGTGTTTCAGTATGTTCTTAAACCTTGGATCAATCTTAAAGGTAAAGGTAAAGGTTCCCTTGCTCGAAAGCCAATCAAATCCAACTCTAGGGTTGCGGTGTTCATCTCTGTTTCAAAGCCAAAGAGCCAGTGCTGTCTGAAGACGTTTCCGTGGTCATGTGGCCGGCATGACTAAACACCAAGGTGCATGGAACGCTGTTACCTTCCCTCCGAAGTGGTCCCTATTTATCTACTTGCAATTTCTTGCTTTCGAACTGCTAGGTTGGCAGGAGCTGGAACTAGAGATGGGAGCTCACTCCATCATGCGGCACCCGGGTCTCGAACTGCTGAACTACTGACCTTCCACAGCCTGCAGTTCAGCGTCTTAACCACTTGAGCCACCGCAACTCCTGGATCAATCTTGGGTTACTTCTAATACATCAAAAAGCTGATTCACACATCATTTGAGGAATGCAAGCAAAGGTCTGCATGTGTGAATGTACTATGGCAGAGATACTGTCATGGGCAGAACTTCCATGACTTCTCATATCATCATAACCTGAATGCACTTCAATAAAGCAGGTTCTCATATTCAGCTGCCAGCAGTCAAGGCCTGGTTTCCACATGGTTACAACATATCTGATGAACACTGTGAACAGATTTCATCAAATGTCATTAGATGTGAGCAGTAGATAAGAAAGCCCACTCCAGCATTATGTCTGTGTGATGTCTCATTGACATATGTATCTAGTTTCAGAGGGTAGCCATGTTGTTCTACTGTAGAACATTGAGGTTAGACTCCAGCAGAACTTTAGACCAACAAGACTGGGGGGGGATAAGCTTTTGAAAGCTGATACCCAAACTATCTTATTGGTCTCTAAGGTGCTTATTGGACTAAAATATAGCTGATGTGTGTAGGTAATTATTTGATGCTACAGACATTAAGTGAAGAACGTGCATACTCAACCAATCCAAAGTGTGCAGTCCTGTATAGAGAAAGCAAGTCACATATGTGAACCAGGCCGAAGTTCTTATGTGATGATCTCAAGAGGCAATGCACCATGCTTGAGCAAACACCCCTTTTCAGCATCTTAACTGAGCAAATAGCAACTCACCCTACACATTCGTGTTTTCCCAGTGCATTAAATATAATGAATGTACCACAATGTTCACTTGCACAAACACCATTACAACTAATGGGAATCATGCATCTGTTCAGGTCCGTCATAAAGACCCATAAAGCACCCAGGGAGTTGGGCTGAATACCTTTCTTTTATGGTTGCATGTTATGCTTAGTCCCACCACCACCTAAGTATTTTGCAGAGTCCAAACAACACCTTAGTGAGAAGTCAAAGTGCTGAGATTTTAGACTGCTCATAGCTGCGAGGCAAAAAGTGGCTGTGGTCCAAGCAATTGCTTTAACTCAATTGTGGCTCAGGATGCTCCCCCCCCTCCCTTAAATGCACTTTAATAGTTGGCATTAAAATGCACACTCACAAAGAACCCTTTGCTAGCATTCTCTTCACCTAAGGATGTCTGATTTTATGAGGACAGAAAAGCAAAGTTAAAGCAGCCCTTTTCCATTACCCTTACCATTTATATTTTATTTATAACCCTCGCATGATATACTTTTCAGGCCCAGCAAGACACTGGTTCAAGTGTATTATACTTTCCATTTAACTGCAAGCTTTCCAAGCTTCTCTAGGGATGCAGTATCCAATATTTCTATTAAAAGAGAGCATATAGAGCAGAGTTGGGGCTCCCGGAGGGAAACAGGATGTAGTTAGCACAGATTGCTGTACCGGAGTCTAGGCAGAGGAGAAGAGAGTGGCTTTTAAATATCATCAAGCTGCAGACAAGGTGGAAGAAAGTTAAGGATGTAGAGGCCCTCAGACCAATGAGAATAATGTGTGAATGTTATCAGAATGCCTGGAATAAGAAATATTACACTGTATACAGTCCCAGTCTGACAAAAGCTCCAGTTGTGGCGAGGAGGGGGAAAAAGATGTCCATGTTGCTCAGTGCTAGGGTTAATGATGAAGAGTTCCAAATGCATATGCAATTGTCCCATATAATTCACTTCAAGATGAAAGATCAAGTTTGTCTTTAGCATCAAGGATCCATGAATACCCAACAATTAATCCCTCTGACCTTTCTGGTAACCCAGTCTAGGAGAGTGTTTGCTTATGAATCTAGGGCATTTATATGCCCTCTTTACAGGCCCTCAGGTCAGCTAACCGTCCCCTCATTCATTGTAACTCAAAACCTATGAATGTCTTCAACTTGCTCTGGAAAGGGACAGTACCAGTCTTGCATCCTGCAGGAAGGAGTTCCACAGTTCAGAAGCCGCTGCCAAATCCTCCCAGGCAGACCCTTTTGTGGGTCCCAGCTAGGGTTGCCAAAATCCAGGTGGTGGCTGGAGATCTCCCGCTATTACAACTGCTCTCCAGGCTACAGAGATGAGTTCACTTGCAAAAAAATGGCCACTTTGGAGGGTGGATTCTGTGGTATTATACTCCACTGGAATCCTTTCCCCTCCCCAAACCCCACCCTTCTCAGACTCCACCCCCAAAATCTCCAGGTATTTCCATTTTAGAGCTGGCAACCCTAGTCCCACAGAGAGACACCATTTACTGAGCACAAGGCTCAGACGGATTCATACAGGTGTGGGAGATGCTTCTGGTATGCTGATTCCAAGTTGTTTAGAGGCTTTAAAGGTGAACCGCCATCTTGAACTGGACCTGCACACACACTTGGAAGTCAGTGAAACTGACGTAGTACTGATTTCATATCTTCAGTTTGGTGATTCCCAGATTGGACTTCTACGGCTACATTTTGTGCCAAATCAAAGTTTCTGAACTATAGTAAAGGATAGTCTACCGGCACATTTTAAAAACTGCTATTTTACTGCATGAGCAATGTAGGAGACGCATTGTGCCTTATCAAAGCAATTATTTCAAGCCTCAGTTTTTGGGGGATGGAGAGAGAGAGGGAGGGGAAACAACAACACAGCACTGAAAGGACACATGTGACAAAGTGGCTCACAAAAGTGTGTGCCACAACAGATTGGTTGACCTTTCAGGTGCCACAAGATTTTTTTGTTATTATGGCTGCAACAACCTAAGATCGCTGCTCTTCTCTATGTATGTGTGTGTGCGTATATATCTATATATCTATATCTATATAAATACAGAGCCTGCACAAGTTCTGAATCATTAGCTTTTGTACGGCCTATGGCTAACACAATAAATCTTAGTGACATTAGCTTTTGAAGCTTTACACAGTACACTGTGTAGGCATGACTCACATCCATGAAACCCTCCCCCCCCCCCGGATCCGTGTGTGTATGTATCTATATAAAAACTGTGTGGGCAGAAAATCTATATTTCATTAGATATGTTTTAAAGCTCTCATTAAATCATATTTTATGAATGCTTTTAGTTAATATTTAATTCCTCAGAAAGTCATATATATTTCAAAGTTTGACTCTATGGTGAAGAACATGGTGCTCATGTGGACTCCCCCAAGGATTCTCAGCAAATGGTGCCCCATACTAAATGCATATTTGCAAAACAAACCCCAAAAGGGAAAGGACCTCAGCAGTATATAATGCCAGAGTATACCTTCCAATGCAACCATTTTCTCCAGGGAAAGTGATCTGTATCATTTGTAGATCAGTAGTTTTTCCAAGAGATCTCCAAGTCCCACCTGGAGGTTGGGAAACTGACATTTTTAAGATATTAGGATTATGTGTATGTACATACTAGGCAACTTTCATGGCAACTCCGGTATGATTCAAATGGAGAAATTTGGCACATAATTGCTTTCCCTGGCACATTAACAAAATTCACTATAAACACAGCCATTGAAATTGATTCCTTTTTTGTCAGCTGCATATAAATGTTGTATAACATAAAAATGACATGAAACACCATACAAATGAAAACAGAGACTTCACCCCCCCAAAAAAAATAAGTGTGATGAAATTTGACTTCCTGACTACGCAGAAAAGTTAATGGAAACAGGGAAAAATAAATGCACACATATCCACATAACATGCAGATTTGATTCAATATGGTAGTAGGGAAAAGCACAAACAATGGCTCCAGGACTCCTATAGCACTGGGAACCCTAAGCTTCAAGCACTACATGGCAAGTGCCCCCCAAATGAATTCCCTGAACTTGACATATCACACTATCCTATTTTATGTGGCCATTACTCTACGTTGTTTGCCATTGTTACAAAAGGAGTCAGATATTCAGTCTGTGTGACAGTATAACACTTCCCTCTCACTTTATTGCTAGTTTGGTCTACATTGAGCAGAAGGAACAAGAAGTTTTCTCCCTGTCACAAAATATCAAAGAGAACTCTCATTTTCTAAGCTTATTATACTACATGTATAAAATCTGTAAAACTATGTTCTCTCATCTCATTTGGCCAGGAGGCCCAAGATGGGGGGGGTGGGGAGGCTGCAATTTCTCCAAGCCTCCAAGGCTACAAAGAATGAGAAACTCATAATGAAAACCGTTCTCCATCAAGAGGCCCAACACATGAGGCAGTTGTTGGCTACCTCACGTGAAAGAGCTGCACAGTCTTCTGTACTGGATAGGAATGGGCACAAACCAGCTCACAAACTAAAAATTGTGATGAATTTTAGCTGGTTTGTAGTTCACAAACTGAAGTTTGTGGCAGGTCAACCAGCACAAACTTTCAAGCAGTAAGTGAAGGTTTGTGCTGGTTGGTGAATGGATACATTTCCAGACAGATTGACTCCCCTGAAACAAAATATTTACCAAACTTCAAAGTAACCGGGGGGGGGGATTCTTCGGGGAGGGTGGGGTATAAATCTAAAAATTAATAAATAACATTTCTTCAGCCTTGGAAACACTGTTGTCAATTTCAAACTGGCCATGTCAGTTTCTAGAGGGTTTCACCCACCCCTTTTGCCTGCCTGCCTGCCTGCCTTTCTTGCACAGACCTTGCAAAATCACACCCTCTTTGCTTGGATTTGTGACTCTGTGCTTTGAGATCAGTCCTTTTAAGTTTGCAATGCCAGTAGCACTGGGTCCTGCTGGACAGTCTGTGACTGCACTGGCACTGCTGTGCACTTTGTACATTGTAGTGGTTCTGCTTGGCTTGCAAAAATGCCCCACCACTTGGATTGTGGCTGAGCCACATTGGCACTGTGTACTGCTGGATACTAATACATTGCACTGTTTCTGCTGGGTTTCCAACCCCCCCCCCCCGGTTGGATAGTGATTCTGCACTTGATAGCAGTCCTGGTGAGCTGGCATTGCCATATTGACACTGGGTTCTGATGGGCACTAGTGCATTGCACTGATTCTGATGGGCATCCACCTCCCACTTGAAGTGTGATTCTGTGTTAGACATCCGTCTTGTTGAGCTGGCATTGATACTGGGTTCTGTTGGGCACTTTGAGATTGTACTGCTGGGCACTCTGTACATTGTACTGGATTTGCTGGGCCTGCAAAACTGCCCCCCCCAGTTGGATTGTGATTGAGCTGGCATTGTCATATTGGCATTGGGTTCTGCTGGACACTAGTACATTGCACTGGTTCTGCTGGGCTTGCAAAAATGCTCCCTTCAGTTTCTACTAAAGAGATTCCCTGGTTTGCACTACGACAGTAGCACTGGTTCTGCTGGGCATATTGTACTGGTTCTGCTGGCCTTGCAAAAATGTGCCCCACCTTCAGTTTCTACTGCAGAGATTCTCTGGGACTTTGATTCTGTTTTGCTGAGCTTCTACTGACTTTGCTTTTTTTTGCTTCCCCCCATTGGAAACAATGAAGAATGGGGTACCTTTGGGGGGCATAACTTAGACCCCATAAATCCAATCTCACCAAACCTGGAGGGCAGGTAGAGAAGAGTCAGCCAGAGATCCCTTGCAAGGTTGCTTTTTTGTTTGTCTCTAGCACACCAGGGGGTAGGGCATTCTACCACACCATGAAACTCACAAACCGGATCTTAAAAGTTTATGACAGTTTGTGGTTCACAAACTAGGCATGTCACAAACCATGAATCAAACCAAACCACATTTTTCCTAGTCTGTGCCCATCCCTAGATTGGATTTATCTCACCAATAACTCAATACAGGCAACTACAATAACCCCAACTTCCTTTCAGTCCCCAAACCCATAATTTATATTTTCCTTTCTCACCAGTTTTCATGAGTTTCTCTTCCATCATGGATGTGTAGCCCCACACCCCTAAGGGATATTATCTAGTCTTACTGAGTTGACTTGAACTTCCCTTGATCTTTTCCTTTAAGTGAAACAAGGTGACAACTTAGAAATCTATAGAATTCCCCCTCCCTGCTACTGCTACTTTCAAAGGAGGGCACACTCATGTCGTCCCCCCATGGCTTTTGATGCCAACATCAGCTGCTTTTGCTTTGTTTTTGCACTTAGTACAGCTAAGGGTACCAGGCCTCGTGCTATGGTAGGAGGCTTCTGTTGGCAGCCCTTATTGCCACTGTTTTTTGAGCAGCAGTAGGAGAAAATAATAACAATAGCAATAACAATAACAACAACAACAACAATAATAATACATCAGTGTTGTGTGCAACACAACATTAGTTCCAGGGAAAATCTGGAAATTATGCCAGTTAACTCTACAAATCTCTGGTTTTACCATAAAATTTCCTGTGGTTCCTAAAGTTACTAGTTATCACTTCCAAATTTTCTCTAGAAGTGATGCCATGGTATACACCATGTCACAACCTCCTGTGTCCCCAACTTCAGAGGTCCTGTTGGTTGCCAAACATGACTATACAGGTTTACTCTGGTCCACGAGCTTAGACTGGAGTACTCCACATAGAATTGCATTGTTAAGTCTGCTAACACCTTTTGCAAAACCATCTTAAGATGCTTAAAAGTGAAGAGTGGACACTTTACATCAATCCCTGAAAGATTTCCCCCCTCCCTCCCTCCCTCCCATTTAGCATTAAGCCTGGGGGGGGGGTCTGCTGTATGCAAAGCTAACTACTTTGCAGTGTATCTGTTGTTCCTCAGGAAAGGTATTAGCAGGGTTGCACAATGGTTAGTGTCAGACAAGGAACAGGGTGACACAGGTTCAAATCCACATTCAGTCAGAAAGCTCACTGATTGACCTTGTGTTATTTACTCTTTTATGCCTGGCTGACTTCACAGGATTGTTGTGGGGATAAGATGGGTGAAATAAAATATGGTAGATGGAATTTGCCAGGGAAGGCCTGGGTCTATACTCTCGCTTAATGCTTACTGTATGGGCTCACTCTCTCTTAGCTTTACTATTTCAAAGGAGTTTGGAGAGCACAAAGGGTTGAATGGAAAACCACACATACAACTTTGATCTCCCTGTAAGGAAGACAAGATAAAATGTAGTAGATAACTGCATTATTGCTTTTGGATTTTGTCTTATGGCTCTTCCAAGAATATTTCAATTTGCTTTTAAATGTTGGGGTGGTCTGACTCAAATGGCATATTAAGGGCTGAAAGGGCAGAAAGTTCTCACTGATTATATTTATTATTATATCTTTATGGACCTACAGAATTCTATTAAAAGAAAAATCCTTGGAGACTAAGATGTTATATGCTCAATTAGATGGAACTCCTAGAGAAGGTGTTCCGCTTGATTGACTCATCCTTGGTCATTGCTATACTAATTCTTATATTTCCCTATGATAGAGCATTGTGGATTTTTCCCCTGTCTCACACCACCAAGTATTTCTTCGTAAGCCCTGTATAAAAAGTACATTTTGTTTCCAGAAATTTATTCACCACCTGGCATCTGACCATTTTGTGCTACCCAAAAAATAAAGGGAGGGACGACAATACATTTTCATGTGGCAGATTCATCACCACATTTTTGGTTTGTACAAAATTCTATTTCACCATTTTATATACTCTGAGTTTTGCTTTTCAGTACATGTGTTGTTTGTGAGAGGTTAAAAAAAAGGCAGATGCAAGGTATTCTCTGTACAACAACATTCACAGGATTTTAAGCTAGGCATACAGAGAGTTAAATCACAAATTAAAAGAAACAAAAAAAAAAGATTGCCAAGTTTTCTCTTTTTCCCCATAGAAATTATGCACCTAATTGTTTGAACAACAGCTGAGAAACTACCAGCAAGAAATTGCACAGACCAGCAAGTAGTTGTCTGGCATGGGTTAGCAATAAAATCAAATTTACAACCACTGACGTGCCCAAGTCTTGACACAAGAATTACTTTTTATCGAAAACTCTGTATTCTCTCCCAGTTGTCTTGAAGCCAAGTCGTTGGAGGGATGGCACCCAGAGATAATGAAAAATAAACTCCAGGGAGAATAAGTCACAATGTCAACATTGCCATGAAACATCACAAAAGAAACAATGGAAGATGGAATAGCTGCTGTTCAGAGTAATGTACAGGGGTGCAAAACAACCTATACCAATCAGAAAAGTAGTATGATGCATGTAGAATTGAAATATTTGTTGACACAGACCCAGTTCATACATACTTCCAAGAAGGACGGAGAGATGCATGAAAGAGGAGCAGATGTGTCCCCTTCCCTCCACCAAGCAGACATCATCATATGGAACTTAGGCACTGTATGTGGAGGCTCAATTTCCAGACTCACCTACTTTGTGTGGAAAGAATCATTCTGATCAAGCAGTTGCACAGGGGAACCACCTCCTATATGGAGGTGGTGACAGGGGCCTCCAGTGGGAGGGGTCATACAGGTTACTTAGACCAACACCAACCTGATCAAGGCAGGAAATCCTAAGCCAGAAATGGTCGGGCTATGTCTTTAGGACTGTCAGGCCAGGTTTAGCAACTGGTGAGAGGGCTGGGGTCAGGGACAAAAGATGTGTGGCTTTGTTGCCATGTCAGTTCTGGGGAAAACCAAGAAATTTTGTAGGGTATCTCAAGGAATTTCTGGAAACTCACCAAGGGATAGACACCCATCCCTGGTAAAGGTAACGTTGTCAAATGGTTTTCCCCATTAGAAAGCTTTAGCTAATGTTCCCCTGACAGCTACCATCCTGTAACTTAAACACTAACTTCGATTTAAGCTTGCCCTCTAAAGCAGCAGAGAACAAGCCTTGGCCTTGTTCCATATGACAGCCTCTCAGGTATCTGAAGAGTGAGATCATGTCTTCATTTCTCATCAGTTTGTCTATGTGGTGGAGGGATAAAGGGATGTCTGCTCTTCCAACATGCAACTGGTACATGACCCGAAAGTATTTCTGAATCAGGGCATATTCTCAAATACTTCAGTGATGGGGGGAAATAATACCTCCATTATTTGAAATGTAATCAGCTCCAGTGAGTAAGACATAGACACATCTTTTCAGGATTCAATTAGAGATGATTCCTCATTTCACTTTTGCTTTTCCCTAAATTGATCCTATGATTCTTTATTTTCATGATGTTCTCTGTTTTGCTGTATCCCATTTTCCCTGCATTTTCCCCCAATATTGTATGTCAGTAAATCTGCATTACTCATTATTTAAAATATTTAATTATATTGTACTTATATGTATAATACTATATTATACATATGTATAATGTCTGTAATATATTAAACATATGGCTTACGCACGGTATAGTCATACATTGCACACATAAAAATGTGAATAACTTTACAAAATCAACAGCAAAAAGCTGAAAACTGAAATCAGTGACAGAAATATAAATGGTATTAAATTGAACAAAATAGGGAACATTCATACACCCCTAAGTTCAGCCCAAGGATGAGCAATTTCAGAAGAACCAGAATGAAATTGAATGGTAGTGGTGAAAAGTGTCATCAAGGTGCAGCCAAATTATGGCAAACAGACCCATTTCGGCCTCACCCTGACATCTGGCCACCCAGTTGTGCATTAGGAGGGCCGGCTTTGCCTCCCTGGAAGGGAGAGGCAGTGCATGCTCCTACAGGGGGCAGAGCTGGCCATTTAATGGCTAGCTCTCCCCCAATCCAGCCAGTTGTTGGCTGGTGATCGGCCCTCTCTCCTGCCCTGGTCATTCTGTAGGCACTTGCTGGTTGCCCTACCCCCATGTTTTGTGTGGGGAGGGGGCCAGGTAGGAATTTTTTACCCCAGTCAATTGGCTAACAGGCTGGGGTGCTTTTTTGCCTGCCCTACACAGGATCACAGTGGATTGTGGAATTGGTTCAGGGAGGTGCCGTGGTTAGCTGCAGTGTTCCCTCTAAGCTGAGTTAGCGTGAGCTAGCTCACAGTTTTTTAGCCTCCGGCTCACACATTTGTGTCTCAGCTCAGGAAGGAGGGCTCCAGAGCAAACCAATTTATGCAGTAGCCAAATCGCTCGCTCACAACTTTAATGCCAGCAACTCACAAAGTACAATTTTTTCTCACAAGACCCCACAGCTTAGAGGGAACATTGGTTAGCGGGTTGGTCACTTTAGATGGGCAGGAATGTTTTTATGAGTGATGATTTTGCGGCTAGGGGGGCACTGGATAGCACCCACTTTGGGTTTTTTGGGGTCTGGCATGAGCTAACTTTGGGTTGGGCGACCTGGGGTGGAGGAATGCAGACTGCCTTTATGGGGGCTGCCTGGAAAGTTTGGCCATTAAGTTGAATGGCTTGTGGTCTGACCTTATGGGTGGTTGTCCATTTGCTGTGCTGGCCTGGGTCGAACAGCATCAAGTTGGCTCCTCCCGGGGGCAGCGTGGCTCGCCCGTGGCATGACAAGGAAGGGGTCTGTTGAGATCCCTGGCCTTGTATGAGCTGCAATTGGTTTTGCCCTTGCCGTTTACTGATTAAAATGTTAAATAAAGTGGCACATAGTTTTATCCAAGTTATTGGTGTCTGTCTCATTATTACGATGGGGGGGGGGCAAAGAGTTTTCAAAGTAAGAGACAAGCATAGCAACCCTGAACTTCCTTGGTGGTCTCCCATCCAAGTACTAACAAGGATCAATCCTGTTAAGCTTCCGAGATCTGATGAGATCGAGCTAGCCTGGGCCATCCAGGTCAGGGCAAGTCAAATAGGGAATCACAACAGTGAGATCTAGGAACAACATGGTCAATCAAAAGATCAGCCAATGGATGTTTAATGCCAATTGCCAAGGTCAGCCAACAAAAAGAGAGTGCTGAGGAGCAAGCCAGCCAGGAGCAGAAGTCATCATTTACACTTGATGCAAGCAGAGGGTGACACTCCATCAAGATCAAGTCAGGAGATATTTTGGGTACTTAGGTACAGCGACAGAGAACAGCTGCAATATTCTGAGGTCCTGGTGATGGAAAGTTATTTATTTATTTGGGATAAGTATGCTTGGATTACATTCAGATCAACTCCGGCAGCCA
Source organism: Gekko japonicus (assembly GCF_001447785.1). Lineage (NCBI taxonomy): Eukaryota > Metazoa > Chordata > Lepidosauria > Squamata > Gekkonidae > Gekko > Gekko japonicus. Next base: position 123,635 of record NW_015168071.1, read on the forward strand.
TTAAGCGGTTGTTACGATGCTACTTCGACAACAATGAAATCCACTAAATGCCTGAGCACAAGGTTAATATGAATAATCGGAAACATATGTTCCGCAAACAGCTCCTGTTGTCAGTGGAGCAGAACGGGTGTCTCTGGTTTGCTTCTGCAGCTATTTCTCCAGTGTCGGCTAATGACCACATTACTCTGGATCTTCCTTAAAAGAAAAAAAAAATCATGCTTCAGCCCTACCTTGTTTCCCAGGTGGCAGATAACTGACTGATGATTGCGAAAGCTTGATGGGCACCTTCCCTCACCACAAGCCTGGACCTGGACAGTGAATGGCTGGGAATGCACAGTCTCCTCATTCCACATCCCTTCTCTGATACACAAACAACTATCCACGCTTCTTTCATTAGGTGTAGAAACATGGCAAGGAGTCATAGTACGCATGCCAGCTGCATCTGCACAGCATCCGTTGGTGAAAGCACGTACAGTCAGGTACAGATCTAATTATAAGACTTTGTGGCGGTGCGACATCATAACTGCAAGTTTAAAGGGGAGGGGGATGACCAAACTATATTTCTTCCTCTGACTGGTAGGGCGAGCAAATACCAATTTGAAAGATTAGGACTTTGGCTTCTTCAGACCAAACCTTGCAGCAGGGGTAACAGCTGGATTTTCTTGCTCTCAGCCATAAGACCCAATTTAAACAGACAGACATGAAATTCATGACATCTATAGTCACCTCTGCTACATCTACTAAGCTCCCCCTGTTCTTTCCAGCTTAAACCCAAATGCAACGTTTAGTCCGACAGCCGAAGTGGCAAGAGGACAGTGCCCTTCTCAAGCACCCTGTGCGATCCCTTTAATTTCATCAAAGTCTGTTCTACCCATATGCCTTTCAAGACACCGTAGGGGAGATGGTAATCAAAATTCTAAATCATTCAAGGGCTGTCAGCATCAATTAGAATATCAGATCCCCAAGATAGGGGCAAGAGACTTGCAAGATGCGTGCTGTTGTTTTTTTAATGTATAGATTTAATTCCTCTTTCATTTTAGAAAGAATTATTTATGAATATATATTAATGACTTCAGCAAACAGGATGATGTTTGCAACATTCTGCAGTCTCAGTGACATGGCTCATTAACATCCGTTTCCAAGCACACCAGTTGCCGGGCCTCCAAATCTTGGTGCCCTACCAAGCCAAGACAGCCACGGCCTTGCGGCTCTGGTTTTCTATTTGCAGGGACTTGTGAAACTATGGAAGCACTCATTCATGTCAGCTCCTGCTGGGAGGGCTGCAAACTCTGGGTTTGGGAATTCCTGGAGATCTGGGGGGTGGAGCCTGGAGAGAGCAGGGTCTGGGGAAGGGAGGGACCTCAGCGGGGTATAATGCCATAACGTCCACCCTCCAAAGCTGATCTCTGTAGTCTGGAGATCTCCAGGCCCCTCCTGGAAGCTGGCAACCCTACCTGATGGCTACCTAATGTGGCACAATCCATTCTATCACCCACTTCTGCTGCTTATAGAGGTCCAGCCTCAATGGGGGACTTGATTAGCCTTTTGACCAATCTGTCAGGGCTCATTGCTTGCTCTCGTCATTTATCTGCTGTCGCCCATGGTCTCATCTGTTTAAAAATATGTGCTGGATTCAGAGGTCATTTCGGGGGGGGATCGGGGGGGATCGCAGTTTCCTCGGATGAGGTACGGGGCGGGGCACATGACGAAGCCCCACCCCCTGCTTCCGGCCGCCCTGCTTCCGGCCCTCATTCAGCCAGGAGGAGGCAGGAGAAGAGGGAGGGTAAGTTGCTTCCCCCCTGCCTCTCCCCACCCCTGCCTGCCTGGGGCCAGGGAGGGCCTTCGCGGGGCTTCCTTGCACTCCCGCCGGCCTTACAGGTCCACCGCCGGGCCCCTCATGGGGCTCGGCAGTGGAGCTGCAAGGCCGCCGCCAGCGGCCGGGACCGTTGGGGGGCGGGGTATGTGGCCTTATGACACACTTCCGGTGATGTCAGGGGGTGTGGCATATGCTAATGAGTTATGCTAATGAGTTCCCCTAGCTCTTTTTCTATGAAACAACCCCTGGCTGGATTGATAGTTGCCGTGGCCCTGGGACACAATTGGGGCCTCCTGGATTCAGGGGAACGGACAGTAGAAGGCAGGGCTGGCACCAGCAGACCCAAAGGGTCATCACCTGGGCTGGTGCTGGCTACTGGGCACAGGAGCCACCTTATGCACAGAAGGCGTTCCCCTGGTTTGGAGGAGGAGAAAAAAGATGCCACCCCAGGCTCCCCCTCCAGCTCCCTGGTGGAAGGCAGTTACTGGGTGTCAACTTAAGAATAGCTGCAGGGAGGAGTTGGAGGGAGGAAGCAGACTTTGGGAGCTGAAGTGTCAAGAGGCGGTAGGTGGTCTCATGAGTGCGCGAGGCCAGGGGCAGGGAATGAAGAAACTACCCTGTGCGTGACCAAGACTGTAAGTTGGATTGTTAATAAAACTTGTTCAAGTATAGCCTGGCCTTCCAGGTGTTTGCTGCTTTGGAGGAATGGAGGGTCGTCCTCTTGCCAGCCTGCTGAAACCTTCTACTCTGCACCCCGGGCTGGGCCTGAATGAGACCCGTCAGCAACATATGCCTAAGGGCTAGAAAACAAGATATCCCCCCCCCCTTTAGCATGGACAACGAATGCCCTTGTCTCTAGAAGTCTGGCTGGCTGCGTGCAGCAGCATTCTGAGCTGAGTTGGGTTTATTAAAGGCTTTAAACATTTATAAACCCCCAGAGACACAGGGATTTAATGGATGGCATTTAATGCTAAATCAGTGGTGTAAAGAGAAGAGGTTCCTTCTTCTGGGGGCCTTGTGGGATTAGTGCCGAGGTTCCTTTATCACACAGCTTCTTAATTGTAGTGCATCTCAAAATGATTAGATCTATTGTTAGCAACAGGCATTTGTCAGGGCCGGTGACCCAGTGATGAATAGGAATTTCTCCTCAATTCCTGTGGAGGCGAAAGCCTGAAGTCACAACTGAGCCACAGACCCCAATTATTAAGTGATTAATGAAATTGTAATTGCCACCCTTTTGTTTCACATTCATCACCTGGTTCAGTATTAATCATCACGAGCGCTGCAAAAAAAGGGGAAAAAAGAACGAAAATATTTTCCCACTGAAGGGCCCTAGATGGATGGAAGGAGAGGGAAAGTGGAATTGGGGAGGAGGGAGGGAGGGACAACGCAGGGTGGAGTAGACTCCCAAGTCACTGAAAGGCAAGAAGATGGTGTGTTAGCTTCACCTGAAGGACAACACCTGCAACAGGCTGATCTTCCAGGTGGTGAGAACAGCAGGCTGTCTCATGTTATTGCTACTGACCAAAATGGACTTTCCCCCAATCATTTAACATACGGAACACATTCCCACATAATGACTCTATGTGGTGTTTAAGGGGGGCGGGGCCTATTAATGGCAACTTTTAAAAAATCTTGCACAAGGATCACATGCATAGCCTGAGATCACTGATTTTCAATCTAGTGACAGAGGCCTGTTTTGGAAGAGTAGTACAGAAGCTCAGGAAGAAAAAAAAAAGACTTTCGATCCAACCTTTAGGAACAATGGTGAAGGTTGAGAAATCTAAAGGCGGAGACCGGGAGGTGAGCGACAGCGTGTACGCGGCGCGGCATAGCCTTGCTGGACGGAGCCGAAAAGCCAGAAGCAAGCACGAGGCGAGCGCCTACGCGTTTCTGCCGATAGCCGTCTAAGGGAGATACCGGAGACTGCCGTCCAAGAAACATCAGAGACTACCGAAGAAGACGCCGAGCCAGAACAACAACAACACGATCCACCACCTGGGTGCTGGTAGGCTTCCCCGTCCCCAGAAAAACATGTGGCCCAAGTTAGGTTTCAAAAAGTTCTTAGAATGCATCATGTAAACCGCCCAGAGACCCTTCGGGGTTAGGGCTGTATAGTAAGTCTAAAGTAATAGTAATAGTGATAATAATAATCCCTGGAGATTGTAAAGGTGGAGTCTGAGGAGGGTGGGAAGGGGAGGGACTTAAATGGAGTATACCTGCCAAAGTGGCCATTTTCTCCAGGTGAAAATGTCTTTGTTGCCTGGAGACCAGTTGTAATCCCATGAGATCTACAGCCACCACCTGGAGGTTAGTAACCTTAGCAATGCGCCACAAAGTGTGAACAGGACAGAGAACACCTGAGTGGGTCAAAGCTCAATGGAGTGGAGCTAGGGTTGCCACCAGTGCCCCGGTCGGGGCAGGGGTACCCCCAATTTTGGGAGTTCCAATCCACCACCAGCCAGCTTGCCGGCAGGGGAAGCCCCACCCCCAAACAGCCCTCTCCCACATCAATGCCATTGGTGCAATGATGTCACCTGGAAGCGACATCATCATACCGGGCACGTCACATGGCAACACTCTAGCGTTGTGGCTGAAATTCATACAGTTTCAGCCAAAAATGCTAGAGCATCGGTGTGCGATGTGCCTGGTGTGATGATGACACTTCTGGGTGACATCATCGTGGCACATGTGTGAAGCACACACACAAGAAGAGCTCAGAACAGACCCGGGAGCCCTCCGCTAAAAGCCACGTAAGACCTGGCAACCCTAAGTGAAGCAAGTGAGGTATTTCCACAAGAAGACATTCCCAGACGTTCTTCAATGGTTCATAGTGGAATTGAGGGGAGTGACTAGTCTTATACTTGAACCAGCATCCCGATCTGACTTGGGAAGAGCTGATGTTCTGTTTGGATAATATTTCCTTTTGTGGGATTATGCAGTTCAGCCATCAATGAAACACAGTGTAACCCACAAACGGGGGTCTCATTATGGCCGCCAGGTGGGTCCTGTAAATCTCTCCAAATTGCAACTGATCTCCAGACTAAAGATACCAGTTCCTCTGAAGAAAATGGTTGAATTGAAGGATGGACTCTGGAATTATATCCCACTGAGATCCCTGCCTTCCCCAAACTCCACACCCAAATCTCCAGGAATTTCCCAGCCTGCAGTTGGCCACCCTGGGTCTCATGTCTTTACTTAGGATATTGGGACATGACTTTCTCCTAGCCTAAAGATGTAGGCCTGACAGGACTACAGTTGCCCAAACATTGGCAGCCATTTGGTGTAGTGGTTTGGTATAGTGGTTAAGTGCACAGACTCTGATCTCCTCCTTACTCCTCCACTTGCAGGTGCTGGATGACCTTGGACAAGCCATAGTTCTCTCAGGGCTGTTCTCTCAAGGGCAGTTCTCAAGAGAACTCTCTCATCCCCCCCTACCTCACAGGGTGTCTGTTGTGGGAAGGGGAAGGGAAAGGAGTTTGTAAGCTGCTCTGAGACTCCAAGTGCAGGGCAGGGTATAAATCCAATCTCTTCTTCTCTTCTGTTTTATAGGACGCCTAAAAGTAATAACCCAAATGAAAAGAGGGGGAAATACTAACAATTATTAAATAAACTGAACTTTAATCAAAATAGTATAGTTCTCACAATGGCGTTGCATCTTAATTCTGAGGTGAAGGGGAAACAGATAGCAGCACCTTGGGGGGGGGAGAATAATTGGATCTAGGCTTGCCAACTCTACTATGGGGAATTTCTGGAGATTTGGGAACAGACCTTGGGAAGGGCAAAGTTTGGGGAAGTGAGGGAGATCAGTGGAGTATGATGCAATAGAGTCTGCCTCGAAAACCACCATTTCCTTCGGGGGAATCTGATCTTTGTAGTCTAGAGACCAGCTGTAATTCCAAGAGAGCTCCAGGCCCCACCTGGAGGTTGGCAACATTAATCTGAACTCAGACACACCATTTATTTAAGTGAAACTTCATAATTTGTACTCTCAATAAAACGTTTCAGGGACATACTGTATTCCATTAAAATAATAAAACAAAACATATAGTAATGGCTGCATAAAAACACAGGAAAACTACAATAAAGCATGAAAACAAATTTAAAAAACTATAAAATCAGCAATACTGTACTCAATCCCATCAGAAAAATGGGAAGAGTAGAACACATACTGACACATGTGATTAATTATTCACAGCCTTTAAAATCTCCTTCCCTCTCAGAAACTTAAGTCGTTTTTTAGTCTTCGTGACTTCTCTAAACTCCCATCAACGTGAGGACCGGAATCTGAGTGTCCCATATCCTATCCAAAGCTCATAGCCACTTTACCCACAACTCTACCCACAACTGTCACATCTTCTAGACCAGAGGTGTCAAACTCATTTGTTACGAGGGCCAAATCTGACAAAAAATGTCACTTTGTCGGGCTGGGCCGTGTGTGCCATAAAATGTAATGCCAGGTATTGGAGATATAAACTGTACAAAAAACAGTGGCTCATAAGCTCTGAGTTGGTGTATCCTTACTGCAAGGCCCCATGGGTTGGGAGGGGAGGAGGTGCATACGAAAACCCACATGGGCAGACTGGAAAGTCAATGGAACAGCACTGGGCAGACGCTCCCACGCTGCTTGACTGCTGCAGACAAGGTTGTTCCACCGTGCTCTAGCCACAATCGGAGTGGTTCCACCCACTCCCCTCCCTGAACAGTCTTCTGTTCCCTCCCTTGCACCAGTTGCTTGTGGGCCACATAAGAGTCCTGGACAGGCTGGTTCTGGCCCCCGGGCCTTATGTTTGACACCCCTGTTCTAGACCTTTGGAAGTGGCCAGGGCTCAGCGGCAGAACACATCCTTCCTCCACACACAAAAAGTCTCAAGTTCAATCCCCGGCATCTTCATTTACAAGGGCATCAGGTGTTATGAACAATATTCTAGAGACCTTATAGAGCTCTTCCCTGACAGAGTAACAGCACTATGGTTCCAGTGCTCTGAAGAAGAGAGTTTCACAGATTCAGTTTCTCGAGTACAGTATATTAATGACCTGGGCAACAGATAAGGTTACCATCTTTGTTCAGTTACGTCGAACAATAATGTAAGCATTCCTGAATTCCCTGCATGCTTCATGCTATATATTAAGATATACTGCTCTCTGTGTACATGTTGACCTTTAAAGAAAAGTTTACACATTTGAAGTAGACTTCTGAGTCATCTCACTTGTAAGCTTCACAGGATTCTGAGTCACATTCAACTGTGAAAGGAATCTACAATCGAGTGAGAATTAGAAAAGTGGCATCAACTGTGTGAGGACCAGGAATAACAGCTAAGGAGAGCCTGTTTTGTTTTCCTCCAGAAAATGCCTAAAAAGAGCTCTAAACTTAGAAATGAACTCATTAATGGCAGTGGGATGAATATCTTTGAAATACAGCTATTTGAAACATACTGAATGAAGAGAGAGATGATCACCAGGAACTACCGGAATACCGCTTAGGCACATCTTGAAATATATACAAATCCGCTCCGTTTGCTGAAATCCAATGGAAATTACAATTCATACTAAATTATTTAAAAAGTAGTAGTTAGAATGAACTGTAATGCAGATGCTAGTATCCAATGACAGGAGCTTCACCTGGATTAAGAGGGGGGGGATCAAAGTGGTAATGTTTGCTGCTTTGGGGGAGGAGCAACAACAACAATAGCTGCAAAATAAAAAAGAAATGTCCAAGTGCAAAGGTCTAAATCAAGATGAGGTTTATTACTGAGTCATATCCGTAATACAGAAAGTACACGCATAATGAGTGAATCGATGCACAAAGTATCAAACACATATTCAGTACTCAACAATTCAATATACAAAATACCATACAAGAGCTCGACATTTAACAATGACAAATGAGGGGCATTGATTTTTCAGGAGGGTCCTTCTCCATTTATGCACAATGTTCAGCAGATGATGCTCTAGGGGAAAAAATGTGGACACAGATCAGACTTTATATTATTTATTTGTTGGAGAGTTTAGCAACTGTATACGTGAGCACTGAATTGTCGAGTACTAAGTACTTGTTTGATACTTGGTCAGTCTGCATATTGGGCAGGTATGAATGTAAAATCACATTGTGCGCTTTGGCTTTATAAAGGTTTTTGTTGTTGTTGTTGTTATTGGTTTTAATTTAACAACAGGCCCTCACAACTAAGGCCTTATGTTCAATTCTGCCCTGAGTCTCTTTTGGACTTCAGTTGGAACAAGACACCCCAACAAAGGAAAAGACACAAACAAAACACTGACATGCCGGGAAATAGGATCGAAATCAAGGACCAAATACATCTCAGAAAAGCCACTACGAGGAGATGGGAGAGACAGAATGAACACTGAACTCTTGAAAGCAGAGATAATTCTGTTGTAACAAATGACTCATCCACTGTAAATTTAAATGAAATACTGACTCAAAAACAAGACTTTTCTAAGGGCTGCCAAGGCCACAGTGGGGGTGAGGGATTCCCGGCTCCCGGCTCCTGTTGCCCACCACCACTTGGAGAGGTAGCAGGACAATTATGTCTTTAAATAAATGCAGCCTTGTGTATTACCAGAAGTTCCTACCAGAACTGATGAAGGGTAGCTCTAGGAATCGCTGGAACCTCTATGCTAAAATCTGGCTGAGCAAACCACGGGAAATTCTGATGTCAAAAGAAAACCTCATTGGTACAAACTGTGGTAAAGAAATCAGTCAGCGCTTTTTTTTCAGGGGGAACATGCCGGAACAGAGTTCTGGAACCTCTTCAACAAACTTATTTTTAAAATGTTTAACAGTTCATGAGTTTTCACTATACAGATTAAAAACTTTATTTCCCTCCTGAGAGATCCAGCACCTCTTTTAGAAAAAAAGGAAGGAAGGAAGGAAGGAAGGAAGGAAGGAAGGAAGGAAGGAAGGAAGGAAGGAAGCCCTGTTAATGAAGAACCCTCATGTGTAATCTCAGTTTGGTGACAACTAGCAAACACTTTCTTCTTCTTTTTTTGAGACTGCCCACACAGATCATCATAACTAACCAAAGTTTGATCAAATCATGACATATAAACCAACAGTTTCTTATGCTCTGTGAGTACAATCAAAGTCACTCTGGCACAATCTGCAAAACAACAACAACAACAGCAACAAATGATTGCAAACTTTGGCCTCTGGAAACAAAAAGTGTTTTGGTGTTCCTTGCTGTGCATTCATGTAAACAACAAACCACAATGGAGAGATAATTTAGTGGGTTTGTTGGCTCACCTTGAAAAAAGCAAACAAACAACCAATGTGCCATGAAGTCACAGCAATCTTAAAAAGACAGTTTGCGATCCCTAAAGTGTCCTGAGCTTGTTGCTTTTGTTTTCCATTTATAGGTATTTGTGGGTTGTTCTTACCTCATGGTACATTTTGCTTCCCCCCCCCGTATGCCTCCCCCCCCGTACCCCGTAGTGATTAACAGACAGTATGTCCTCTGCTGAAGAACATTCTGTACCAGCATTCTTCCGGGGGGGGGGGGGAGTGTCAATAACAACTCTTCTGCATCTGAGGGGGGAAAATGTAGATGTCCCATGAGTGCTATGGAGACATTAAATAATAATAAAATGGCTATGTGCTCCCCCACCCCATAGCTTTAAAAGTCAGTCAGTGAGAAAAGTGAGATTTATGAGGTCAGACTTAAAACAAAGAGCAAAGACAAACAAATTGAGGTGCCATCTGCAAACTAAAATAATCTCAGGGTTGTTTTTTTTAAAAAATCCAAATTTACTACTGCAGAGACAAAAACAGGTAGGTGGTTTACAGGATTGAAAGCAAAAATCTGCCTTGTGCTCCGTAACAGGTGGTTTGAAAGTACCTTTACTCAGCCTGCACAATGCTTGCTCATATGTTTAATGTGTTACAGCGCATAGCCAGCAATATAAAACCTTAAAAAAATAAATTACAATAACCGGATGATAAAACTACCGAAAATACAACAGGGTTAAAAAGAGGCAACATTTGTACAATCGCTTCGGCAGCACATATACTAAAATAGGTGGTTTACGGGATTGAAAGCAAAAATCTGCCTTGTGCTCCGTAACAGGTGGTTTGAAAGTACCTTTACTCAGCCTGCACAATGCTTGCTCATATGTTTAATGAAGCTCTGCCTTGTGCCATTCAAAAGTAGGACATGTTTACCACCCAAAGGGTAAGGAACATGACCCCAAGGAATAACAGACATACCATTTGGCTTGCTGTATAGGAGAGTAAAAACAGAAAGACTAGAAGAAACAGTGGCAGATGAGCTGATCTTCTTGTTGTAGAGAACTGGTTTTCAAAGTAACCTTATGGAGAATCCTGCATTTCCTAAGAAGCTTTTTGGTCTTTCCTCAGCAAGAACATAAAGTAAGCTCTTTTCCTGAAAAACAGCTTGCCCACCACTCAAAGGGTTGCCAGACCCCCCTAGTGGGAGTGGTGGTCCTCCACTGCCAGGCCTTACCTCCAGCCACCAATCAGTTGGCTGGCAGGGGGAACTTACCAAGAGAAAGGAGAAGGCCTAGGCCTCATTGCCAGTGTCACACAGGAAGTGATGTCATCACACCAGCAATGTCTGGGTGATACTCTGGTATTTGGACAAAAACTCTATGGTAGTAGCCGGTTTTACCATGGAGTCATTGCCCAAATACCAGAGTGTTGCCTGGATGTCACTGGTGTGATGACATCACTTCCTATGCAACACTGGCAATGAGGCCTAAGCCTTTCTCATTCTCGTAAGTCCCCCCATCCCCCACCAGTTGCCAGGAAGGACCTGACAACTCTAACCACTCTTAATCATCCATACCATTCTGCAGCTTACTATGTGTGTGCTCAAGGATGTACACTGCATTCATAAGGGGTTATGAAGATATTCTAATAGATCTGGCTAGAACTCCAACTGAACTGGCTACACCAATCAGTGATCATACCAGCTCTCTTTGTGTGTGTGGAGGATGGAGGTCACAACAATGAAATTGGGGTTTCAGCCCCCACATAAAAACACATCACATGTCATGATCAAATCTACATTGTTTGGACTGGCTCATAATGGGCTTGACTCAACACTGTTCAAACTCTTGATATGGAATGTTTGCAATGGCAGTGGTTATCATGGCCACCAGCAATTCTAGAAAAGATGGCTTTTCTTGAGGAATAAGGAACTGGAAACTGCCGTTTCTGGTCTCACTGTTGAGAATATAAGCACTCAAGCATGCTCTGAAGCATCTGTTACTGGTGGAAAGGTGGACATCTCCATCAACATCTCCTCCATCAACATTTATTTCAGGGGAAATAAATGAAAACAATGAAAATGGAGGCTGGTGACAATAGAGAGCTTGTGGGGACATCCCATATGTCTGGCCTTTCTGAGCTTTCTTGGAGAACTCTCAGAAAGCCACTGAGTTTCTCAGTGTTTCTGAGAAAACGTATAGAGACTGAACAAATATCAACTGACCCATGGGGGAAAAAATCCACCACTATTCAGTATCTTCCATAATGCACAGCGGTCCCTTGGCAGATGCAAAAGCAGACTAGTCAATGTAGGAAGAGTTCCCTGAAGGTAGAAAGATGAAATCCACTTTTGCAGAGTAACATTATTAGGAAAATGAATTTGATATTGTTGTAATGGAAATACAAGCTCCAAAACCATGAGAGAAGGGCCTAATGCTCACTAATTTATCATAATCCAAAACTGTGGCCTCCCAGGGAAAAAGAAATATCTTACACAGCAAATGGTGATGTAACTCACCATTCAGTATGAGCTGGAAGGGGCTAAATTGTGTTACCAAAGTAAATAAATAACCACAATGAATGATGAAAGAGAAATAATAAAGTGCCATAGGGTTGTATTACACTGTTCAGACAGACATTTGTTCATTTAACGAATGAGATAAAGGCTAGCATGGTCTCTCCGGCTGTCTGGAAATTCAGTAATATGCTAAGTAACAAAGTGATACGTAATTAAGTTACAACGGTTAAAATAGGCTGGGTGGAATTGACGGCCTTCATTTCACCTGAAAGAGCCTCATACAGTGATGGATCCAAGATGCTAGGATCCTGCAGAAAAAGTGATCATCTCTAGGCATCCCTTTATCTTGGATGAGACTTGCTCTCTGTAAAATGACTTTACTATTTCTCATGGTCAGGGGTCTACAGAAATGTTGAGCTGCCAGCCATTTCATTCCATAGGTAAGATCACTTGGTGGTACTAGTTCAACAAGTTTCTTTATAACAGAGGTAGTCATGGAACCACTGTCATGATCACACAGATTCATGCGTCTCCCCACATTAGCGCGCTGATTTATAACTCAGTAGTGCCTTCGAATCTCAGCAGTGCTGAGACCCTGGTGGTAGAGAACGCATGGTTTTTCAGGTAGTCTGCACTTGTGATGAGTCTCAAGAGCGATTCTCTTATATTTGAAATCACCAACATCATTCAGATATCACCATTCAAATAGAGGGGAGGAAAAGAAATTATGGGCAGATTCATTTTATGGGTAGATTCATTTTAGAAAGCAGAAAAAGAAGCTCAAAACACAGTATTCCCTTCATATAGAACAGCTCAAGGGAAACATTGATTTCCTGAATATTAGAACTGCATGTTATTAAAGTGTCATGCATTTGTACTATTCTTACTCAGGGGGGAGATGGAAGAGGCTGGCATTTATCAACTGGCCTACATAATGCAAGTATGTATTACTGCATGGGGAAAATGACCTACTTTGTGCCTCAAAGAGAAGCCCTCAAACTGACAAGTGGAAATTATGTTACCTTGTGGCAAACTTTTTTGACAGAAAAGAGGGTGCAGTGGATAGATCAGTGTCTTCTGCGGCAGCAGCCAACTGGACTTCGCTTCATCGGAAGATACTAGTTTCTTGAGAGTTTTTGTGGATATGATCAACTAAGCCACAATGTAATGTGAACACTGCTAAAACACAAGGAACTTGTAAAACTGTTTTGCATCGAATCAGATCTTTGGTCAACCTAGGCCCCTGCCACACGGCAGGGGAAAAGCCCTTTAAAGCGCGGCTTTTAAAAGCCGCGCCAACGTTGATACGGCTCCCCGCGGCACAGCCGCGGTCGGAGGGGGAGGCTGCCAAACTGTGCATGCTCGAGCATGCGCAGTACGGCAGGGGGCTGGGGATGCGACGGCGGCAAGATGCGCCGCCGATCCCATGGCCAGGATGAAGCGGACCAACCGGATGTACCACCGAAGGTAGGTGGTTCATCTTTGACGCGCTTCATCGGGGGAAGGGCCGGATTGGAGGCGGGAGCACGACCCCAGGCAGATGTTGGTGTGGGATCGTGCCCGTTTGATGTCCTTCCATTTTGCCCCACTCCTGGCCCAAACTGCCTCATATGAACAAGGCCCTAGATTATTATTCTGACCAGCACCATCTCTCCAGCCAGGGTCTTCCCATAGGGTTGCCAGATCCATTGGACCAGCCAGCAGTGGATGGGGGTGAACTTACCAGGAACGGTGAGGGAAGAAGCCGGAAATAAACATGATGTGCCTACGTCACCCAGAAGTGATGTAAGCATGTTGGGGGTGATGCTCTGGTTTGTGGGCAAAAACCTCTATGGTAGAATTATCTACCATAGAGGTTTTGCCCACAAACCAGAGTGACACCCCCAATGTCCCTGACATGCCTACCTCACTTCTGGTTGATGTCACATTTATTTCCAGCTTCTTGCCTGTTTGGAGGGGTAATTCCCCCCACCAGCCAGTTGGCCGGTGGTGGAGAGGAGCACCCAGAACTGGGGGAACCCCACCCCCACGGGGGGGTGGGGGGGTCTGGCGTCCCTACTTTCCCAATATTTGCTACCTAAGTTCTTTTTAACTGGAGGTGCCTGAGACCAACCATAGGACCTTCTGCGTTCAAAGCATGCCTCTACTATTGTGCTATAGCTGGAAGAGAGCCCTTTCTTGTAAGTACTACTACATCCTGGGACATACTTTCACCTGCTAAAAACAGGTACAGATAAGCATCTTCCCATTTAAGAAAGACAGGCTCCATCAGTAGAAGGCAAGAGGGCAAGCTGACCAGGCCCATAGCCAGGATTATTTTTTTTTTTTCAATGGGGGACATTTAAATCTAGGGGGCAGTTAATTAAAGTTAGTTTAATTAAGTTTAATTAAATTACCTTGTCTCCTGGGCTCATTCAACAAGTGGCGGAGATGCTGGATGATCTTTGGGCTTTTGGAGCAAAGGAAGGTGGGAAATCTGGCACATTTTACTCAGGATTCTGCTCCTATTCAGGCATTAAAAAAGGAAGGCTGTGGGGTTTTTTTTTGGGGGGGGGCAAACACAAGGCTGATTTGAGGGCTGACCGAATCTTGACTACCCTGGTCCTGTTCTAGTTCTCCTGTAGTCTACAGGCTGTAGATAAGACTCCAAGACTTGGGGCTGGGTTGCAAAGTGGCTGCCGCCAAGCTCGGGTTCCTTTGAACACAGGGGAACACCCCTTTATCTGGGAGAAGGGAAGGTGGGACACAGTTGAGGTGGCCGGCAGTGGGAGTGGGGCAGTGTTTTGCAGTAGTGGCAGCTGGTACAGTGAGCTGGGAGGAGCAGCCAGGTCCCATGGCTGGGCTGGTGCAGGTGCAGTGAGGCTACTGCTGCCCAGCCAAGTCAACTGAGTCAGTCCACAGGGCAGCTGGCTGCGGGCTGCAGGCTTGCTGCTAGGGCAGCGCCGGGGTTAATTTTTTTGATGTTTTCTGGGATAGAAACGTGTGGGGCATGGCTTTAAATTCAGGGAGCGTGGCCCCGAGATGCTCCACCATAGCTACGCTGCTAGGGCAGCGCTGGGGTTAATTTTTTAATGTTTTCTGTGATAGAAACGTGTGGGGCATGGCTTTAAATTCAGGGGGCATGGCCCAGAGATGCCCCACCATAGCTATGGGCCTGGATCTGACCTACAAAACAGAATTCACTAGCATTCAAAGAGGCTTAAGCTGGAGAACTTCATGGTACAACACTCCTTGCCCACATTAATTAGTACAACAGAAGGTACCATTTGCATTTTCTGCTTCCGGAGCCCAAAGGTCTTGAGCCCACAATAAAAAGTAACCTGTAGGAACATCTATGTTAGAGGTATTGAGCCCACACTAAAAAGTAACCTGTAGGAACATCTATGTTTTGGATCCATGGAGATTCCAAACAACCAGCTCCACTGAGGTCCTGGTAGTAGTGCTGCACACTTCAAGAATGCATGGTTTGCAGCAGGCAGTCTGCACCTGGGACGGGTGGCTAATTTGGTCTGCTTTCAAGATTACAGGGCATGATTCTAAGATAGGGTCTAAACTTATTAAATGGTAGGACACTGGCTACCTGGCCAATTCTGGACTTTTAGCCTGAGCCAGGCCATCATATCCTTGTTAGCAGTTGACCGGAAAGAAACTCAGACCTTGATTTCTCTTCTGATAGTTCCTCCCCCCTTTCACATCACAAATATACATCAGTAGGAACCAAGGATGGACAATAAGGCTGATGCAACTCATTTCCCCAGGGTATAAACACGGCCACACAGTGAGTACTTTCCGCTGCACCATATGATGGCTTATGTTGCCATACAAGAGACTGTCAGCATCTGCTCCTAATCAGAAGAATTTAATTCAATCTCTGCATGACCAGCTTTCCTTATGCTGTCACATTACTTCTATGAATGGGAAGTGAATGCTTTTTGTCCCTGGTCAGGAGCTGATGTGGCAGGAGAACAGGTCCCCTCTGAGTATGGGAAGCACGAGCCTCGGCAGAGGACGGAATGTTAAGCAGGGCCCCACGGCTGCACACAGACATTGTAGGTGATCTCTGCTAGTCCTCTGTAGTTATTGCAAAGGACCTTTCTGGGATTGAAAAGGGGCGGGGGGTCTTCACAACGCGTCTGCTGAGACTTGTAATCGTTAGCCATTCAACCTTAAGGATTTACTGGTCCTGTTTTGTCTCTGCTAGGAAAGAAGAGGAGAGAGGTGTGGGGGAGAGAAAGAGGAAGCAAGAAAGAAAACAGAAATCTATTTCATGCTAATCTCTGAAAGACTCCAAATGTCTAAATTAACAATTCAGTTAAACATCCGTAGGTCCTTAAAAAATGTTTTTGAATGTGTCTTAGTTCTGGGAATGTCATAATCTATGCACAAATGAGAAGGAAAGCTACTGCAGGAGGGGTAGATTAACGAAGGGTCTTCTCTTTTCCTCTTCTTACCCCCCAAAAAAAAATTGCTTTAAAGAACCTAATAATGTCCACAGATAGAAAGCATGCCAAGGTGCATGGGTGACTCAGAAAACCCTCACCCTGACAGTTTACGAAGGATGGAGATTATCTTTACCTTTGCCAGGATTCATTTTTAATCAGCCATAGTTTGCTTGGTTTGCAAATTTTGCTGGGTAGTCCCCCAGTTGTTTACTTCTGATTCCCCAGGGATGCTTAGGAGACACAGTAGAGGTACTTCAGCAGTGCACTGGAACTAGCAGAGCCCTCTTAGATAGAAATCATTTCCAAGAGGATGCCAGTGCAAACAAAATAGCTAGTTTTCTTCTTCAGTGATGAATTAAAGCAAAGAACAGTGTTTCAGGAGACCACAAAAGGGACTTTTTGATCTCTTTACTGCTTAATTTGCTGTTGCTTGAAAAGGTAGGCAGTAGGAATATATAGTTTGAACTCTAAAGGTTTCTTGTCCAGTTGTGGTACCAGACAAGAAAGCACAGCCTAGGCACTAAAAGCACAGGGAGGCAGCACCCTTCTGCATGACTCATTGCCATGGGTCACCATCTCTGAGCACCTTCCAAGACACATTGACCACCAAAAGGTATGGGGATGACCAGAGCCACTGAAACCGACTTCTGATGCTGGGGCTGACCGAGTTAACCAGTGAACTGATTACTCTTGATTACTCCTAAATGTATAAGCACATGAACTCATGAAGTTGCCTTATACTGTGTCAGACCATTGGTCAATGAAGGTTGGTGCTGTCTAATCTGATGGTAGTAGCTCTCCAGGATCTCAGGTCACTTCACTTGCTATCCAACCATTTTAATTTGAGACAATAGAAATTGTGGTCTTCGACATGTGGAGCTGATGCTATAACAGTGAGGCAGAGTACCACACGCGGAACAGATGGGGAGAAGGTTGATCCCTTTTTGGTCAGTCAGGCCACCATTACCCCTTTCCTTGATGGACTCATCACACTTGAATGGAGTCCACAGAAATCTGGAACTGGTCCTATTCTTCTGGCTCTAAGCAGTTTCTCAAGTCATTCTACTACTTTGCTAGGGCTATTTGTATTGGAAAACATAATCTTTGTTTGAAAATACATCACAAGGAAGTTTCCAGTCCTCACTATCCTAGAGAAGTCTTCAGATTCTATCCCTCCCATATCATGTTTATTTCCAAACTTTCTACCATTTCCTCCTTTCTTTATTACAAACCTTGTTTATATATGAATGTGTTCTGATTCATTACAACAGGATTATGCAAAGTAATCAACACCATATTTGCATAATTTATTCTTACTGCAGAATTTGTATCTCCTTGGTGCATAAGCTGGAGAATGGAATATAGCTATACTACAATATATGGGTGGAAATGTTGTTTGCATTCAGAAAGGTGTATGTCTGATTAATTCTCGAAAGAACCACTGATCTGAAGCATCACTCATATGCATGCATAACTGCCCATGAATACTGCTTATTTGCAAGTCTGCTCAGATGAACACCACCAAGAGTACATGCATTTTCAAAGCATAGGCTTATGTTTCCAGAAGGTACTATGCAAGGAATTAATCAGGCAGTTGCAAAATGAGCAGACATTGCTTCAAGCACTTTGCAATGAAATTTAAGCCCTTGGAAAAAAAAGTGTACCTGATGTCGTAGAAAAAAAACAAATGAGCACCGACCTCACTGTGCTGCCCAGGAATGTGTACAAAGCAGCCTTGGAACTTGATGAAACACTCTGCAAGGTGGATTGTAAAGTCGAGACTGTTTGATCAGCAATCACTTGGTTCTGTAGTTGGCAGCTATTTAATGCTTGCAGTTTGAATGCACACAGTGTGAGTTTGGGTTCACTCTACACACACAGCAGAATTGCTTCTTGGAACAGTCAACCTCTTGCCCCTTTGTCTTCCTGGAGAGGAAGAAGAATATTCCGAAGGCAACTTCTAATGGCCCAGCAAACTGCTCAGCGGAGGCCAACCAAAACTTGGCGATTAAAAACCAGTGCTGGAGCCTTGCTTCCTTAATGATAAAATGGAAGCAGAGGATGAAGAAGCAGGAGGAGAAGGAGGAAAGATTAAATGGACTGCCTTGAAGCAAAGGACCTTATGGAAAGGAAGGTGGTGTGGTATAGCCTCATCTCATCAGATATCAGAAGCAAATCACGGTTGGTACTTGGGAGACCACCAAGAAAGACTCTGCAGAGGAAGGCAATGGCAAGCCACCTCTACTCATTTGCCTTGAAAGCCCCTTTACACACATATACACACACACGCATGCACACACACAGAGAGACTGTACCTAGCTAGTCTTCCAATTGTGCAATTCTGTAACTAGTCCATGACCCTTATGAGACCAGTTTCATGCATTTAGTGCCACTGCAGAATTCTAATTACTTAGGACAGTAGTTCTTAACCTATTTCTACTCACCAAGTATGAAACATTTATAATTGAATACCACTTTCTTAAAGGACATTAAGACAGCACTGTAAGACAAGACAACATTATTTATATAGATATTTATGATATATGCATTTGATGCACAGCACTTGGGCACACATTCACTAAGGCCTTGGGCCTGATGGCCATCAGCCAACTCCTTAATGATGTGAGGTTTGATTCTTATTTTCTGTGTGGCATTTTTTGAAGGGCCTGGGGGCAGAGTCATAGTCAACAAAATCTGGCCTTGTCCTCACTGGCTTCCCTTCCAACACTGCAGAAGTTGATGACGACAATGACATTCTAGAAACATTTCTCAATTGTACAAAATGAGGACAGGGATACTTATTGCAGGTAGCAACCTAATGCAAGCTCTTCTTTAGGTGTGTTTGCAACAACAAAAAAAAATATCAAATACAGGAGGTAATCCTACCATATATTCCCCCAGACTTCCCTAAAACCCAGTACTCAAAAGAAGTGTAGGGCAATGAACATGACTCATTTTCCATGCTGTAAAGGAACACAAAGCAATCAGGTCTTTGGCCACATGCGGAGGTTGAAAGCATTCCCTTGCCATTGGGCAATTAACTGCCTGCAATCAACCCAAACCAGATTAAGGATCACTGATCTAGGAAGCAGGGTTGCCAACCTCCAGGTGGTGGTTGGAGATATTCTGGGATTAGAAGTGATCTCCCAGCGACAGGGATCAGTTCACCTGGAGAAAATGGCCATGTTCGAAGGTGGACTCTATGGCATTATACCCCATTAATGTCCCTTCCTGCCCCAAACCCCACCCTCCTCAGTCTCCACCCATAAAATCTCCAGGTATTTCCCAACATGGAACTGGCAACCCTACCAGGAAAGGGGGACAGTATCATTCTTTCAGGAGGTATCCCCCCCACCCCTGAAACTATGGCACCAAAATGATTGAGAGCATGCCTCAAGTGACTTTATTTTATATTTTAACAGTACAATCCTATTCAGGGGTCATTTCGTAGAAAAAGAGGTGCAGGAGCTCATTAGCATAACTCATTAGCATAACTTATTTGCATATGCTACACCCCCTGACATCACCGGAAGTGTGTCAGAAGGCAACACCCACCGCTCAGGGTCCACTGGACTGTTTTGGATTCCTAGCTGTTGGGGGGGGGGGCA